>NC_056746.1:458683410-458903310 GCF_019279795.1 Protopterus annectens
CTCTTCTTCCACGGGTGTTATTAAAGATAAAACAGGACAAACCCAAGATGATTTTACTGGCCCCAAATTGGCCTCGACAATTTTGGTACTCAACACTGATGAATCTATCCCAGGAGCCTCCTTGGATTCTACCTCAGATTCCAAATCTTTTGTCCCAACACCAGGGCCAGGTTCTGCACACTCATATCAAAACTGGCAACCTGGCGTATTCAGGGTCTATGATTAATCCTACCCTTTCCAAACAGGTTATGGATGTTATCTTAGAAGCCAAGACGGCCTAGCACTAGAAAATCTTATGAAGGTAAATGGAAGAGATTTTGCACCTGGATGCATGCTCAGGATTCAGATCCTCTCATTCCAAATATTCCATTGATTTTACAATACCTGACAGACATGTTAAATAAGGGTTTATCCTTTTCCTCCATAAAAGTACATGCCTCTGCTATCTCTGCACATTACAATACAGATCCTCCAATTTTTTCACATCCACTTCTGAAACAATATCTCAGAGGAGCAAAGAATTTAAGGCCCCCTAGGACACCACCCATACCTGCCTGGGACCTCAATTATGTTCTGGAAAAACTTACTCTGCCTCCTTTTGAGCCTGCTGCCACATCTGATATAAAGTATTTATCATGGAAGACCGCTGTCCTACTGGCTTTGACTTCAGCCAGGAGAGTCTCGGAGTTACAAGCACTCATGGCTGTGGAACATCAAGACAGGGTTTCTTTAAGGGCTAACCCTACTTTCATGCCTAAAGTGGTTTCTAAAGTGGCTTTAAACCAAACTATTCACCTGCCAACTTTTTTCCCCAATCCACAAAATAAGGGGGAGAGGATCTTGCATTCTTTTGACGTGCACAGGCAGCTTCATTTTTTCCTGGACAGAACCAAGGATATCAGAAAAACAGAACAACTGTTTGTTTCTTATGCAGCAAATTCCCAAGGCAAGGCCATTTCAAAACAGACCATTTCTAAATGGATTGCTCATGGAATCAGATTTTGTTACTCTCATCATGGAAAGCAAATCCCAGGAAAAATCAGGACTCACTCCACCAGAGCTGTTGCTACTTCTGCTGCTTTTCTCAGGGGAGTACCTACCAAAGATATTTTGGAAGCTGCAACTTGGAGTTCAGTGCATACTTTCTCTAAGCACTATAATCTATCTCTTTATTCTAAGTCCAGGGCAGGCTTTGCTTCTGCAGTCTTGCAAGGCCTTCTAGCTGCCCCTTCTACTCAATAACCTCCACCCTTTATCTCTGCGTTGGGATTCAACCCTACAGTGATGACTGCAACAGTGAAACACGATGAACATAGTACAGTTGTGTACACGTACCATAAATGTAGATGTTTGAGTGTCTTCACTGTTGCAGTCTGGGTTACTCACCCCCCTGTCCCCTCTTATTCTTTCATTAGTGTGGTTCCCTGCTTCACCCTTCTTCTGTGGTGTATTTGCTACAGGGTATGGGGTTTGTTGTACCTTACTTTTAGCCTTTACTTTTGGGCACCTGACATCTGGGGCAAGAAAGACTGGAGAACATTATGTCGGCTGGCAGCTTTGTACCCCTGGCGCTCTGACGTCAGGGAGGATGACTGCACAGCCGATGCCAGACCCAGACTTTGGGATTCTGGCCGACCGAGGGCTGCCTGCCGGCAGGAAGAACCCTACAGTGATGACTGCAACAGTGAAGACACTCAAACATCTACATTTATGGTAAGTGTACACAACTGTACTTTTCGCTGGAGGGCAAAAGCCTGTCACCTCAACACGGGACAGCCATTCACCTTACCCACAGCCAGGCCGACATTAACAACAGATGCATCGGATTATGCCTGGGGGGCCCATATGGCAGGAAGATGCATTCAGGGCACATGGTCCGCAAGTCAAATGCATCTACATATCAATCAAAAAGAGATGCTAGCTGTTCAGAATACCCTGACAGCCTTCAAGGATATACTTCATCTAGGACAACTACTGATAAAGACGGACAATACTACAGTCATGTGGTATTTAAACAAGCAGGGGGGCATGCATTCCTACCCCCTCTGCAGACTAGCCATGAACTTGTGGGACACAGCACTGACTTACCGAGTACATCTGCAAGCACAATTCCTGCCAGGAAGGATAAATACTCTGGCAGACGAACTAAGCAGAAACATAATGGATCCCCCCCAAGTGGAAATTGGATCCATAAGTCTTCAGCATGATAACAAGGAACTGGGGGTGCCCGGACATAGACCTATTTGCCTCCCCTCACAACTGCCAACTACAGAGATTCTGCACAAGGACTTATCACAAGCAAGCATGGAAAGTGGATGCGCTGTCTTTCACTGGAAAAACCTAACAGTATATGCCTTTCCTCCTCTGCCTCTCCTCCCCAAGGTACTCCTCAAGGTCAGACAAGAGAAGCCAAAAATGATACTGATTGCCCCAGACTGGCCCCGCCAGCACTGGTACCCAATCCTAAAGAGCTTGTCTCAATTCCCAGCATGGACATTACCTCAAATTCCTCACTTATTGACCCAACAAGACAGTATGATACTGCACAGCCAAATCAGGACCTTAAACCTGGCAGCATGGTGAATAATGTAGCCATTCAAGACGCACCTCTCTCTAAAGCAGTGATGGATGTTACCTTGGAGGCCCGGAGGCCTAGCACCAGGAAATCTTATGCAGAAAAATGGAAGAGATTCTGTGCTTGGAACCAGGCACAAGGTATTGACACGACTGTTCCAAATATTTCTCAGATTTTGCAATACTTAACTGAGATGCTGGATAAAGGCCTTTCCTTTTCATCAATTAAAATTCACACCTCTGCCATTTCAGCTCATTACAATATAGAACCACCTATTTTTTTTCATCCATTACTAAGGCAGTACCTCAGAGGGGCCAAAAACATAAGACCTCCAAGGAGAGCACCAGTACCTGCATGGGACCTCAACTATGTCTTGGAAAAACTCACACTGCCTCTGTTTGAGCCAGCCTCTGCAGCTGATATAAAATTCATATCCTGGAAAACACCTCTGCTCCTAGCAATTACCTCCACTAGACGAGTCTCAGAGTTGCAGGCACTCATGGCAGTGGAACCTTTTATCATTTTCCATCCTGACAGGGTTTCTCTAAGGACAAACCCTACATTTATGCCTAAGGTAGTGTTCAGTGTGGCCCTTAACCAAACAATTAATTTGCCTACTTTTTATCCAAACCCACAGAATAAGGTTGAGAGATTTCTGCATTCTTTGGACATTCACAGGCAGCTACGCTTCTACTTGGACAGAACCAAAGCTTTCAGAAAGACGGAACAACTTCTAGTAGCATATGCTGCAGGATCACAAGGAAAGCCTATCTCAAAACAGACTATTTCAAAGTGGATAGGCCACTGCATTCATTTCTGCTATTCACAGCATGGCAAATCAGTGCCTAAGGGCATTAGACCACATTCAACCAGAGCAGCAGCCACTTCAGCAGCCTTCCTTAGAGGAGTACCAACCAAAGACATCTTAGAGGCTGCAACTTGGAGTTCAGTGCATACTTTTACAAAGCACTATCACTTACCTCTCTACTAAGTCCAGGGCAGGCTTTGCCACTGCAGTTCTGCAGGGCCTGATGGCCTCTCCTAGTCCTATTTAGCACCAGCCTCCCAACCTTAGCTTTGGGATTCAACCCAATTCTAATGACCAACAGTGAAACACTATGAACATAGTACAGTTGTGTACCTACCATAAATATAGATGTTAGAGTGTATTCACTGTTGCAGTCCAGGTTACCCTCCCACCATCCCCCTTTTTACCTTGCTGGGACTTATCTGTACTTCTCTATTCTATACAACCTATGTGGTGTATTTGCTTGTAGATGAAGGAAAAGTTGATTTTTGTATATGCATGCTTATTGGCATAATTTAGCCTACCATTTTAGGGGCACCTGACATCTGGGGCAAGAAAAACTGAAGAAAATGGCGTCAGCTGCATCTTTTATACCCCCTGGCGCACTGACGTCAGGGAGGAGGCGACAGCAACCGATGCCGGACCTAGACTTTGGTACTCGGGCTGACTGCGGGTAGCCTGCCAGCAGGATAACCCAATTGTAATGACTGCAGCAGTGAATACACTCGAACTCCTACATTTATGGTAGGTACACAACTGTACTTTGGTCCTGGAATGTCCATCCTCCATCCCCACAGAATGAATGGGCCAGTTGTGTTGGTAATGGAATCCCTAGGAAAGGTCCTTTTGGGGGAGAAAAAAAAATGGAAACCAGAAAGAAATATCTGTAATGAATGTTGAATGTAGTGTGATTTCTGAAAATAAATGCAGATTAAAAATAAAACCTTGTTTAATGTTTTCAGTAATTAAACCACATATAATGATTACAGTTAAAGATGAGCACTTAGGTTAGTCAAGGATACCGTCATTAATGAAGAAGTCAGAATTCAAAAAAAAAAAATAATGTTATGTTATTGATTGTAACTGGCGTGGTATTAGACTTTTACTGTCTTTTTTTCTCTGCCATTGTAAACAGTATTTACGTGGCAGGACTGGAAGTGGCAAACAGTAGTACTAAATACCTAAAGGATTTTCTGTGACATCCTACAATGAACAAAATCTCCTTGAGCATAACATTGTCATAGAACCAACAAATATCATTCCTCTTGTTGTAAAATTTTGTCATTTTTGTTGCATGTGATGAGTCACCATCAGTCTACTAAGGTTTGCATGCCTCAGGTATTTCAGTTGCAACTAGAATGCAGTTAGATTGAAATATCAGGACATGTTCTGATGAAAGTAGCAGTCTATTTTGAAGTAACAGCATAAGAGCATGTTTGATGCTTACATTGATCTGGATATGCCTTTATATTTTAAATATTTTGACTGCATTTTATCATTAATTACAATCAAATCTACTCAGGTTGTATCCAAGGGCAGTGTTTGTTTTCAAATTTGGTATTAATAGAGTAGTGTAAAAGACATATGTCTCAGTTAATACTGGTTTCTTTCTTGCAGGACTATATACAGGTTCTAACTGGACTCTGCTATGATGGTGTAGAGGGCCTCATATACCTGGTTCTTTTCTCCTTTGTCACTGCACTCATGTTCAGTTCCATCGTATGTAGTGTGCCCCACACGTGGCAACAGAAGAGGTAAGCGACATTCAGTAAACATTGTCTGAGCTGGAACTGTGATGCAGAGAAATAGTATGTATTTGGAAGTAAGCAAGACTCTGCAATTGGTAGACAGAATCACAATGTCAGTAAAAGCTGGCCTTCCAGTCCTAAGTGCAGCTTGCTGTTCCTTTCAATCTTAGTGCCTTTTTGTCATTAATCAGCAGCTTGCTGGAGATCTCATCTAAGCTCTGTTTATACACTGGACCACAATTCTAAGTTCTGTTTATACACTGGACCACAATTAACTCAGGTTGTGGCCGCTTGCTATGGGCAGTCATTCTTTTGAATCTGCCTGGTATTAAAAGGGAGGGGAAAAAGTGCCCAGTCTGACTACAGCAAAACTGGAGCAGAGTTCTGAACTGTGCATTAGTTTGATAATACAGGACTTCTCTGTCCCAGCCATGCCATTGAGTGTGGTGTCACATCCACTAACCAGGCAGATGGCTTTTGGTGTACTGCTGTGCTTGCATGTGGCTGAAGGAAGCCTCACAACACTTTTTTGTTACTGAACAGAAACAATAGAACATGTAATGCTTTCATTCATTACTTTAATTTAGTTACTTGTTTAATTGTAAATAAATATGTGCAGATTCTCCAGGAGTTGCACAAGATCATTCTTTGCCATTGTTACAACAGATGAGTATTTTTTGGAAGTTAAGTAGGTAGCTTGTCATTTAGAAATGCTGTTTGTAATGCATGATTTTTTAAATGACCTGATTGCTTAGTTCATGCTGTACAGCTCATGCACTGTGACATTTGCAGTGCTGTTGAGTAGAAAGGAGTTAACACTGCCAGGGAACTGAACCTGAAGTCCTTTGTTTATTCACAGGTCAGGTATAGTGCGAGCGAGCACATTGCAGGATACCCCACATTCTGAAGAATTTAGTGCTGGTGAAAGGTGAGGGCTTGACTGCTTCAGAAAATGAAGCATAGTCTGTTTTCTTTTTCTCTTTTTTTTCTTCTTTTTGGAGTTGGGATGACTTTCCTATTGTTCATATATTAAGTTCTTATCTTCCCGGTGTGGCTATATTTGCCCCCATAATGCTTTTATTCATTTACACCTACTTATCTGTACTCACTTGTGTAGTTGTCCAGAATGCTGTTGTACCTGTCAGACTGGGGGAAGAAAGCCAACACGTATGTGCATAATAAACTGGTATTTCTGATGTCATGTTATGCACATGCATTCCACCCAGCGTCTTCTTTTAACCTTAATTTCTTCTCTTTTGGGGCTTGGCTTTTAGAAACAAAGTTCAAATGGTAGCATTCTGACTTGAATAGCAACAGCCCAGAGACAGAGAGTGGGTGCATATGAAAATTTCAAGGACTGTAACTATAGTCCTTGGACTTGTACAATTGTAAGTGTGAAAGTGATGGAATACAGACAGAGTTTGAGACTGTGGTTATCTCCAGCGTATTTTCCTGCTTCAAGGTAATAGTGATCTTGCGTTGGTATTTATAAGTAGTTGTGGGTGTGGGGACATGAGGGGCTACATTTGCTCACATTGTAGGGTATTGTTGGGGAGCAGTGCTGACTTGCAGAAATGCTTTAAAGGTGTAATAGTGAATTTTTGGAATTTTCTTTTATTTGGTGAAATTACTATTAATTTTCATTGTGTCATGACTTAGTGCTGGGTTTTGTACTTCTTATAAGGAGCCATGGCATTAACTGTGCATTTTGTTACAAATATTGCCAGGGAAAAATGTATTGTACTGAGCTTTGGCATCCTTTTTCATTTGCCATGAAGAAGGGAAATAGGTGATGCAATGTATTCAGTAAAATATATATGAGCAGAGTTGCAGCAAATTTATACATTATAAAATACAAATTAAAAGTCACATTAAACATATCAAAACATAAAGTAGAAATTTAAAATAGTGGTGGAAGTAGTGAGATATCTGGAGCAGTAAAACTGTGAAGGAAGGTAGTGACAAAGGACTAACTAAAAGTCATATAAAGTAGAGAATGCATAGAAATGGGCAAGAGGAAGAGACTACTAGTTAGGATAAAGTAGAAAAGTGGAATTATTTATTTTTTTGCATTAAGAGGAGACTGTGATGTTTGGACCCGAATTTTAATGTGTTTCAATAACAGATATACACCCTAAATACTGTTGTAGATATTTTTTGTCTTTTGTCAGCACACCCAGTCACAGAATCCTCTGAATGGAAGCATCCAATATGGGTACCTGCCTTTGTTTTGGTGTCTTATATGCAGAGTGCCTGCATCAGAAGTAGAATCTGGGGTTCACTGAGTTGCTGCATAAAGTCAGCCACGATCTGTTACTTTTGCTTTGATTAGCCTTCATTTGTTAATGTTTGGTCATCTGTCACCTGCTTCTGTGGTATAGTCAGTCCAAATTTGACTAGCAGATTAGGCAGTAGAAGAACCAGACTGGTCATGATAGGAGTGCGTGGCCTATGCTAATTTACATACCCTGGGGAGGGAAATAATGATCCTAGTTAGGTAGTTGCTACCATGCAAGTAGAGGCTTGCATTGTCCTAGTTCCTATATACAGGGGGGGGGGGCTTGGCAGTCTCAAGTTGGTGAAGGTAGCTGTCACTGGGCATGCATAAAATGTGTCCACATGTCAGGGAAGAGAGTATATGCCTTTTTGGTGACATGGGTGCCCATGTCCAACACAGGGGGGGGGGGGGGGCAAGTGTCAAAGCAGAACCTCCTCTTATTGCTGCATGTATGACTGCTATGACATTGGGTTGTCCTCATGTGATGGTAATGAATGGGCAGTGGTGGTGGCTTGATGGTTAGTGGTCATGGTGGTGAATGATATAAAAGACAAAAGTTTGGGAGTCTGCCATGTAGCTGGACTGACGTCTTCACAGATGCTAGTTTATTTGTGTGATAGTAGCTTATGTTTGCAATGCACCTCAGAGCTGGACAGATTAGTAGCAGGGAAAGTGCAAAATAGCAGCTGTCCTACCCATTGGGATTGGGAGGCACATAGTGGGCAGTGCAGAGGGAAGGCTGCAGACATCTAAGTGGCCAGTTCTGTAAGTAGTCAGATGTGTTTGGAAACTAAGTCAGTACTTCTGTTATTACATAGCTCCACATGATGAGTTAGAAGCTTTTATATTTACCATCTATGCTTGATGAAGCTCTGCTACCCTACTCAGTATTGCCAGCTAATGAGGAACAACATTTGTCAGCTCTTTCCCATATGATCTAAACCAAATGTTGGGAGCATTTGAAGAGGTAGGAAGGGAAGATTTCTAGCATGCTGATGACATTTTACATCACAGTGTCATAAATTGACCCTATTCTTTATGGATGACTCATTTAGTGTAGTTCATTACCTGCCATGGTTGATGGTAACTTTGGGTGCCGTGCTTATCTTGCCATCCTAGCAGATTAATACTGCATAATACTTTGCCATTTGTAGAAGACTCAGAGCAGAAAAGAATGCTAACTTTGGTTTTGTTATGCTTTGCCTGTTTGCTTTGCCTTAACTAATGTATTTTTTACTTGGCCCACTGCTCTGTTGCTGCCTTTTTCTGGGATGACTGCCTGTGTTTTTATGTCACCTTGCCATGACTGCACTAAACATTATAGTGAATGTTATTTATACTAACATTTTGTTTATTTAACCTTCTCTGTGTCCACCCTGTTTAGCTCTAATTTGTTATTTTTTTTGTTTAGTCCTCTCAAGTATTGCTGTGTATGTTGTAATGCACTGGTGGTGGTTCTTGGGTTTTGTTTTATGCTGTGTTATGTTTTTATCAATATACCATGATTTGATGACCTACAATATTGCATTTTTATGCTCACCATTAGAAACGAAGCAGAATTTGCTAAGCATACTTGTTTAAAGCAAATTCAAAGGAAATTGTCTTATCCTGCTCTTCTGTGTATGAAGAGCCAAACTTCACAATCTACCTTGTTAAGAATTAAAGACCACACAAGGCTAAGAAACTTTTAGCGCTTTCATCTTTAATTGAGGAAAGACTTCATCAAAATAAGACAGTTTTAAAATGTTGCTTTTTATATTACTGATGCTTCTGGTCACATGACATAAGCTCCCAACCTCTTTTCTTTTCCAGTCATGTCTAATTATGGTTTAGCTACTATTCTCTTAAAAATGTATTTGATGTTAATATAGTGTTAGCTTTTTTTTATTTTTTTAATAGTTTGAAAATCACTACCTTGTTTATACTGTACAGCATAACCCAATACAAAAAAAATGAAATTTCCTGAAGTCTTAAGTAACCATGGGGAATAGATGTTCAGACACCCTCTGTGCTAAACTGCTTGTTTGCCAATGTAAAATGAGTCACATCTCTTAACATTGCAAGATAAATGTGCTGTTGAAATTGAATTGTCTGTTTGCATTTACGGATTTGCCATAATTGTGTACTGTACTGTGGATTTTCTTTCATGTATTTACAGTGCATCCAGACACCACAGGGAATGGTACCTCTGTTTTTGCTTGAAGTGTTTTTTTTTTTTTATAAAGTTCTTTCATCCAACCAGAGTCCTTAGATTAGCATTATATTCATTTATAAATCTAAGTTGGACTTCTAGAATTTTCCAATAACTTTTAATAACATTTGTGCGAGACTCAAATGTCCACTGAGAAAACTAGCAACTATTACTGTTTTGCCATTAGTTTGAGTAACCTTCTGTAACTTCATCATACCACAAGTCATTATGGTGGCATATCTCATGTTTCTCTTATTAATGACTTCATATACCTTGTATATTGTATTGCTACTGTTCTCTTGATCCGGAAGCACACCTTCTAGCACAGCTAGTTCTTTCTGGAATTTTATTTTTTTTTTTTTTGTCAAAAGTCAGTATGGACTCCCTCTACTTCATCAGAAGTCTGTATGAATACAGTTGCATGCTTTGCTTTTTTAAAACATTTTTCTTCATAAATTCTGGTTGACTGCTCTTCACATCAATGTATGTGATGCTCTTCATACTGATCACTGCTGCAGTAGCCTTAGTTATATGGGTTACATCCTGCCAAGGATATAACAGCCAGCCAGCTTCCAAAGCTTCAGGGCACCTTCCACATACCCAAACTGTCAAGCAGTTTGAGTCGAGATGAATAAAAGACAAGTTTGGGCATGAAGCCCTTCAGAGCTTTATGCCACCAAAAAATACACTCCTGTTAGGCTTTTGAGGATCCGATGGTCTACTTCTGCTTTCCTTTGCTTGGCAGATAAGTTCCCTTTAGGGGAAAACCTTCCACTTTCTTAAATTTATTGATGTTTTATTACTTTTCTCTTCGTGAAAGTTATTTTAAAGCTAGAAGTTTTGTGTTTAAACAGACTTGTCTCAAGACAATAATGTACTTTTAAATGGAGCACTTGTTCTTTTCTGTCAGTTTAAAAGTGGTGTTAGCTAACTGAAAATGTATTTTATGTGGAGAAATTATGTTAATTTTTTCCCTTGGTGAGGTTGGCAAAGTATTCAAAAGTGCTTTTCTTAAGTTACTTTTGTGGACTGGTAGTTTTACTGGTATTTGCATGTCTTCCCCTGGGGAAAAAGGCACTATATTCAGCTTGATTAAGAAACAGACCACAGTTGGTCCTTTTTCCAGCCACAAAAAGAAAAAGTTAAGCAAATAGCCTTTGGCACCACAGCAGGATAGCTCCTCAGTTGCAGGTGGGTGACTCTGGTGTGGCCATCTGTTGTACCTCGGACCACTCATCTTTTATTCTGGAACCCTGTGGTGTAGAAACTTCAGCCACAATGGACCAGCGGTTAGCCGCATCCTCTCTAGCTTTTGGAATCCCTTCAGTGGTCAAGGGAAAGCCACTTAGTCCTGGGAGAGGGAACAGGGAAGGTTTCCATGTTGTGCTAGAATGTTGTGCCCATCCCTAGGTAAGTAGCTTCTGCAGTTAGTAATACAGTTGGTCACATTTTTCTTGTCAAAAGAAACAGAAGACCAAGCATGTATCTACTCCTCAAATTTCTTTAGACAGGAATAATTTACTGGGTCTGGCTCAGGGTTTAATTCAGTCATTTGATCATTCTTGTGTCAAGCATTTTGTAGTAAAAGAGGTATTCCCCTTTTCCTGAAGAGATTCAAGGTTCTGAATATGAATAGGAAGATCCAGGAACAGATTCGCATTTCCCCCCTCAGATCTCTGGAGGAAAGTTCAGTTTCTGATTCTTTCTGTGTAAATTTCTTTTTCTCTTTGTTCAAATGTCAGGCTATTGCAGTTTACAAGGTTTCCTAAGGTGTCCTAAAGTTCTAAGTGTGTTCTGAGGAAGTCTGCTACCTGTAGATGAAAGCACTTAACCAGTTCTTACTACTTCTGTGGAATAAAGGCTTTTTTATCGTAGCTGACAGTATCATGATATTTGTGGAACTGTGATCTTGTTTACAGCAAAATCCCTTGTATAAAGACAGGGGCCTTTGGTGGGCAGATGCCTGCTACCACAACAAGGGACTGCCATTCACTCTACCCCCAGCCACCCAAACTCTAACAACAGACGCATCAGACTATGCATGAGGGGCTCACTTGGCAGGGCAGTGCATTCAGGGCAAATGGAACCTGAGTCAAATGCACCTGCATATCAATCAAAAAGAAATGTTAGCTGTACAGAATTCTTTGACAGCCTTCAAGGACCACATTCTTCCAGGACAATTATTGGTAAAGACAGACAGACACCACTGTTATGTGGTACATAAACAAGCAGGGGGGAACCCCCTCATACCGTTTCTGCAGACCAGCCATGGCTCTGTGGAACACAGCCTTGAGCTACCAAGTGCACCTACAGGCTCAATTCCTGCCAGGCAAGCTAAATTCACTGGCAGACGACCTAAGTAGAAATCTTATGGACCCACACGAGTGGAAACTGGAAACAGAGATGTTCAACATGTTGAGAAACAAATGGGGGAGCCCAGAGATAGACCTGTTTGCCTCCCTTCAGAACTACCAATTGGACAAATTCTGCACAAGGACTGCCCACAGACAAGCTTGGAAAGTGGATTCCCTGTCCTTCTCCTGGGAAAACCTCTCAGTTTATGCCTTTCCCCCTCTACCTCTCCTCTCCTCTCCAAAGTTCTACTAAAGATCAAACAGGACAAACCAAGGACAATACTCATTGCACCAGACTGGCCATGCCAACACCTAGTACCCCCTCTTGCGCAGTGTGTCACTGCTGGAACCATGGCACATGCCTCAGACCCCTTTCCTGCTGTCACAGCAGGAGGGCCATATTCTGCACCCCCAGCTTCAAACCCTGAACCTTGCAGCCTGGGCCTCTTACCTAAGCTCTCCATTACCATCCCTCAGTAAGCAAGTGCTGGATGTCATTTTGGAGGCAAGGAGGCCTAGTACTAGAAAATGCTATGTTGAAAAGCAGAAAAGATTCTGTTCCTGGAGCCAAACTCAGGGGATGGGTACAACAGTGCCCAGTTTACCACATATTCTTCACTACTTAACAGAGATGCTTCACAAGGGCCTTTCCTTCTCTTCTATTAAAATTCATGCCTCTGCCATTTCAGCACATTATAACTTGGAGCCACCCCTCTTCTCTCACCCCCTGCTGAAGCAATTCCTCAGAGGGGCCAAAAATTTAAGACCATCCAGGAGAGCCCCTACTTCAGCGTGGGACCTTAACTTTGTATTGGAAAAGCTCACTCTGCCTCCCTTTGAACCAGCTGCAACTGCAGAGTTGAAATTCCTTTCTTGGAAAACAGCCTTCCTTCTAGCCATCACTTCAGCAAGCAGAGTGTCTGAATTACAGGCCCTCATGGCAGCAGAGCCCTTCATAATCTTCCATGCAGACAGTGTCCCTCAGGACCAGTCCTTCCTTTATGCCCAAGGTGGTATCCAGTGTGGCCCTTAATCAGTCCATTCATTTGCCAACCTTCTTTTCTAATCCACAGAACAAAGGAGAATGAATACTGCACTCCTTGGACATGCACGGACAGCTTAGATTTTATTTGGACAGGACTAAGCCTCTCCGGAAAACTGAACACCTGCTAGTTGCCTTTGCTACAGGGGTAGAGGGGAAGGCCATTTCAAAGCAAACCATTTCTAAATGGATAGGCCATTGCATTCATTTCTGCTATAAGCACCGTGGAAAACCTACCCCCACATGGGGATAAGATCACATTCCACCAGGGCTGCGTCTACTTCAACAGCCTTTCTCAGAGGTGTTACTACCAAGGACATCCTAGAAGCTGCTACCTGGAGTTCTGTTCATACCTTCAAGCATTACCACTTGCCTATTTTCTCTAAATCCAGAGCTGGTTTTGCCACTGCAGTCTTGCAGGGCCTAATAGCTGGTCCTAATGCTCTCTAATTGCCTCATCCCTTCCTTAGCTTTGGGAATATACCCAAATGTAATGACTGCAGCAGTAAAACACGAACATAGTACAGTTGTGTACATTTACCATAAATGTAGATGTTCCAGTGTATTCACTGTTGCAGTCCTGGTTACCCTCCCTCCAGCCCCCTTACTTCTGTTTGCTATACCTCTTGTCTTGTTTTCTGTTTTTAAGCTTTCTGGTGTATTTGCTTATAGTTGGAGGTGTAACCTTTTATATAATTGCTTCCCATTTTGGGGGCACCTGACATCTGGGGCAAGAAAAACTGATGTAATGGCGGCTGCATGCTTTATACCCCTGACTACCTGATGTCATGGAAGAAGAGACTGCAACCGACACAGGGCCCAAAACTTTGATAATCAGGTTGGCTAAGGGCCTACCTGCAAGCAATAACCCAAATGTAGTGACTGCAACAGTGAATACACTCGAACATCTACATTTATGCTAAGTGTACCCAACTGTACTTTATATTTTGTCCCAAGGATTGATACTACCAGTTCCTCCTTCCCAAGTGGGGAAGTTGTTATACAAGAATGTTACTAGTGTTAAAGAAAGAAAATGTTTGGAGACAAGTTATGGATCTTTCTTTCCTTAACCTGTTTTTAATAGTGACCTAATTCATAATGTTGTCATTTCATAAGCTTTTCTTCCACAGGCAAAAAAAGGTCCTTGTTCCAGTCAGACTTCAGTGACTGTGAGGGAATACTCAGGATATGGGGTCTCATGGCATCTACGATTCTCATGATACCCCTGGCAAGACTCCACATGAGAAAGATACAGTTGTTGTGTTGTGTCTTATGGCTTTTCCCAGTTAGGGGTCGCCACAGCGGAACTCCGGTCTGCTAATGATTGGCAATAGATTTTTACATGTCGACTTGCCGGGCCTGACGCACAACCTTCAACGAAGGAATGCCCATTCATGCATGTCGCCACACAGAAGATGCTCTAACTGAGAATCGAACGGGGCAACGTCTTACTGTGAGGCGACAATGCTACCGCAGCACCACAGTATCATCTGAAATTTCTTTGGTCCCAGCATCAACACCCTTCATCTTTTTCAAATCCCATTGTGTGTGTGTGGGGGGGGGGTCTATCCCTCTTTGCTGCAAAACAGTCAGTCACCACAAACAACTTGATTTTGCTTTTGGAGCAGTTTCAGGATGGATAAAAGTTCAGGGGTCTGGGGCACTAAGGATAGACACAAACACATAAATATCTTGGGAGATGCTTGTCCTGATCAAAGTGCTCAACTCTTTGAACCATCTTTGGCCCCCGGGGCCTCTTGAAGTGTTTTAAGACAATACCACAGTCATGTGGTATATCAGCAAGTAAGGGAGAGCCAAGTCTTAACCCCTTTGCAGGCTTGTTGAATTAGCTTGTGATAGAGCTTTACAGCATAATCTCACTCTGCAGGTATCCTACATTCTGTCAGAAACTGTGTAGCAGACAAGCAGAGCAAGACTAGGGTAGACCCTTACAATTGGAAACTAGATCCAGGGGTCTTCCAATTTTTGATCCATCTGTGGGGAGTTCTTTGAGTAGACCTTTCTTGCCTTCTCTTTGAATAATCAATTGGCAAGATTCTATTCCAGGACTCTCCACAAGAAGGCCTGGAAGATGGGTGCCTTTTCTTTTCCTTGGACAAGAATTTTCTAGTATGTGTTTCCACCCTTTCCACTAATGTCAAGGGTGGTACTTAAGATTCAGAAGGAATCCCCCGAGGTCATTGTGGTGACTCCCTTCTAACCTAGGCAAATGTGGTTGTTCCTTCTTTTGGAAATGGTCAGGGACAATTACCACAAGCTTCCTCACAGACTGGAGCTACTCACACAAGAAGAGGGGTGTTTGATGCACTCTTGACATCCATCATTTTTATTTGAATGCCAGATGATGAGGTCTTGCACACCTTTTTACTGAGGATGTGCAGCAGGTACTAATGGAGGCAGGAAAGCCTGCTACTAGGATGTCATATATTAGCAAATGGTAAGTTTTCTAGTTGGTGCCAGCAACATAACTAGCAACAATTCAGGGCTACATGTTCTCTGGTTTTACAATGTTTGTGTGAGTTGCTATCTTATGGCCTTTCTTATTCCTCTGTCAAGGTTCCTTTATCAGCCATTTCAGCATGTGTGCATGTAGTTCCTCCTCTTTCAGAGTAGTCTCATATCAATATATTCTTGAAAGGAAGAGGCTGCCAAGTAAACCAGTGGCTCCCTTAATTTTGTATTAGGTAAGCTAACACTTGCTCTATGTAAACCAGCTAATCTGGCTGACTTGAGGTTCTTAACATAAACAGTTTTGCTGATTGCTCTGATCTCTGTAAGAAGGGTATTTGAGTTGCAAGCTCTTATGGTGAGTCAACCCTACATCATTTTCCATAGGGACAGTGTTTCTTTGAGAACTAATCCTTCTTTTATGCCTAAAGTGGTATCAGAGTTTACTTCAAGCCAAACTGTCCATCTCCCTGTTTTCTTTACTGAATCTAATAATGAAAGGCTGTTCCATACCTTGGATGTCCACAGACAACTCTGGTACTATCTTGACGGACCTATATCTGCCAGATATTTGGATCAATTGTTTTCTTTTGAAGGTAAGAAGGGACAACCTGTATCAAAACAGACTATTTCCAAATGGGTATCCAAGTCCTTTTGTTATACTCATTATGACAAATTTATTCCAGGCTGGGTCAAGGTTCAGTCTACTAGGGCCATGTCTTCATCTGCAGCTTTTTGGGAGTGTTTGGAATATAAAAGTATTCTAGAAGCAGCAACTTGGTCTTCTGTATATACTTTTACAAAACAGTATAGTATTGATTCCTTCTGTATGTTTAGGCCAGCTTTGCCAAGATCGTTCTCCAGGGGCTACTCGACCTTTCCCCTTCCACCTTCCAAATGTAAACAAATGTGATCTATCCATATGGCTAAGGCTACTTCAGAAGTGATCAGTATTATGAACGTGGTGCAGCTGTGTAAGTAAGCTTACCGTAATAGTAGATTTTCAAATGATCACTGCTGCAGTAGTCACTCCTTCCCTCTATTTCTCTTAATGTGCATGGGTGGGTGAGTGTGTGTATGTATACATATAAAACATTCTTTTTTATTATTCCTAAGTGACCTGTAATGGTTTGAGCACTTAGAATGTACCATGGAGCTTTGGAAGCTGTGTAGCTGTTATCCTTGGCAGGATATTACCCATATAGCTTAAAGTAATGCAGTGATCTTTTGAACAATTACTGTTATAGTAACTGTACTTACACAACTGTACTTTCTTACCTACAGGACAAAGCACAAAATGTAAAAATTGTGTACAAGCCTCGAAGTGTCATAGGATTATGGGAAATTCATGACAACTGACTCTTATGACTTGCTAGTACCCAACCCTTAGACCATACCTCCTTTTCCAGATACCAATCTAATCATCCCCATATGAAGTATAATTTCTTGGTAAACATTCTGCTATTTGTTTCCTGTGTTATATTTCTGGATGCAAATTGAAATGCTGCATCATTTCAGTGTGATATGATTGTTTTATCCAAAGTCACGACCTGCATGGAATGTATTGATCCTGGTAAAATAGTTATTGTGCCATCTAAAAGCCATATGGTTCAGACTAAATGTGAGTATTTTAAGTTTTTAATCATGAAGACGTAATGACTGTTCATTTGCAGTACAGTATACCACTACAACTGTCATTCTGTAGACAGCATTGTGCAAAATGATTCATCTGTCAGTAGAAAACAAAAAAAAATGGGAGAAACATAATTATGTACAGATATTGCTGTTCTTGCTGACCTTGCAGAAATTGTGTAGCTCATTTATCTTCTCAGGTTGTTCAGCTGAGCCAAGCCTATTTTCCATGTTAGTCTGGATCTTCTCAGATTGTTTAGCTGGGCAGAACCTATTTTCAGTGTTGGTCTGGGGAAGAACTCTACTCTGTAATACATATAAATGTATTGGATTATATTAAAACAAACTATGATGGTAGCTTCAGTAGGGGTTTGCTAGTATAGTTTGTCTGTCAAACGAGTGTAAAGTTGAAATATGTTTATAACAATTTCATACATTAGGGTATGGAGGATTTAGTAAGAAATTCTTAAATTAGTATTGTATCAGAAGCAAAGTAGGACAGAACTTCAAATCTGTAATTTTCATTATGCGCAGGTATAAAGTTAGGGCTAGTAGTATGTTAGTAATATAGTTCTGACGTCAGGATTTTCTGTCGTGTTTATGGCTTTCTGAGATCAAAAGTTATACACCCATGACAAAACTTTCAAATGTATGTACTTTTTAAAGGTAGATTTTTTTTTAGTGTCTTGTCTGTGGGGTGGCGTTTCATCCATTCATGAATTTTGCTTGTTGTCATGACTTTGTCCAGACGTTAATACTGTCAGACCTGCTTTGGCTACTTAAGAACATGCTTGTCCTTTGTCATGTTCTGCATCTCTGCTACACTTTTCACCAAGTCTTTCATTCAGTCATGTGAATCTCACCGGGAATTTTATTTCAATGAAGGCATCTTCCTCCCTGATGATGTGACTACTGGTGACATAGATGGGGTTTGAGTATTACCAGTACCATCTATAATGTTATGGATTGATGACATTACTGCCACCTGTGAGAAGATTGATCTGGATGGCACCAGAGGGATTCTCTAATCACGTCACAGGTACCCAGCAGTTCAAAATAAAATAAAGTGTACAGAACTAGTTCAGTAATAGTCACAAAATGTAACCAGGTCCCAAAAGCATGAAGGGAATATCCACTGCTGTCCTGACTATGAGCTTTCAACATCTAACCCCAGCATCCCAGGCCTCCTTTCTTGTCTTTCTCTCTCTGTGAAATGCAGCATCTTTCAGTGCCTTTTACCCATGGTAACTCCCTTTCACATAAATTATTTTCACATACGCGCGCACACACACGCACAGTTGTCGGGGAAGGCTGACAAAATTATCTAATTCCCCACAACTTTCTTCTTGGCATGATAGCACTGCCACCTTCTTGGATGGTCAAGAACCTCCAATTACATCATGGCCTTAATTAAGCCAAATATGAAATCATACACATTATTATTTTTATTGATAGGCCCAAACAAGCTAACTGGAAATGCAAGCCACAACTTGTTAACCTACAGTGGTAAATGGTAACCCTCCTCTCAGATAATAAATGGTAGTAGTACATGTTGTAATAAAATGATCAGCCACAAGAGCTTAAACGTGAAGAAATTAACTTTGCTTAAGCAGTAAGACTAAGGGTGTGTATGCAGAGGAATAAGAAAAAGTACAAGGAATATCAGAGTAATAGTGCACAGACAGATTATGGAAAGAAAACAATCTGGACTACATATAGCTGAGTATTTTCAGTATCTCTGACTAAAGCATGCTGTCTCTAACTACTCTAAGTTAGAAACATATTGGAATTACACTGGCAGAACACAGACCTTTTCACAGATGTCACAAGTTTCTTTCAGATAAAGACAAGGCACAGCCCAGTCCCAAATATTTACATATTCCTGTTCTTTAAATGTGTTCTCCAGAAGGTACAGTACATTTGGTAAGAGTTACTGTTGGCAGAAGTATTTGCCATTGCCACATTTCGTTAAATGCATTGTTTTGCTGAGTGCTTAAGTAATCTGTTTGCAGTGTCAAATGCTAGGTATGAGAATGGGTAGTAATACCAAAGCTTCCATTTTTAATGAAAGTTTCAGCATTGAAGTTGAGTCTTTGTGTGTTAGGGATAGAAAACTGGGTAAGATGTGTTGGAATGATTAGATATTGGCATGTTGGAAGTGTGTGTGTGTGTGTGTGTGTGTGTCGAGTTTAGTGGTACTGTTAGGGAAAGGTGGTGTTGTTTCTAAATGTGTAGGGTTTGGGTTACCTCATGAGTAAGGATGGTGCAGGGACCTTGCCCACTCATACTCGTGTACTAACCTTACCTCCACTACTACTTTGCCCTTAACCTGAACTCTTAACAGTACTCTACTCTACAGACAGATTGTCTGCAAGTTAGTCTGTTTTTTTTTTTTTAGTTTAATCAATCTGAAAAAATAAACAGTTTTTTAGAATAATTGTCTTGGCAATTTGTGTGTTTGACCAGTAAAAAATACATTTGATGATCAAAAATTAGGTTGCTTTCGCAGTAGCCTAAACTTTATGGGTTATATCCTGCCCAAGGATATGACCAGCCAGCCAGCTTTCAAAACTTCAGTGCACCTTCCATACACCCTAACCTCTGTGGGGTTAGAGGAGGGACTCTTAAAAGCAGTGGCTAGTGCACAAAAAAACTTCTAAGTTTTCTTGCTGCCAAACTGTGCTCCTTCTGATGGTTTTCTGGAACTGGTGGTGTGCTAGCAATCCTTCGATACTGGGCAGATAAGTACACTTCTAGGGAAAACCTTCCAGTATATCATTTTTATGAAGAAAAACTATGATTTTTCTTTTGACTTTTACAGCTTATGCTAGGAATGTTATTTGACTGTCATATCTTATGAAGGGAATTTTCCTTGGGGAATGCTTGTGAAAAAAAATGCAAAAGTAATTTTTGTTGTATCTTTTTCTACATGTCTGTGTACAGTACTTAATGTACGGGTAGGATATTATGCTTTTGGGGACACTCATTGAAATTTTTACTTCAAAACTTTACATTGTCTGTCTGGAGATTTACTGACTCTCTCAGGCTTTGCTGCCGACATTTCAAGCTCTTTTATCAGTCAGCCATAGAGGAGATGTTCTTCGTTTTTCACTGTTGCAGTCATCACATTTGGGTTATCTGCTTGCAATAGCCCTCAGTCGGCCTGATTATCAAAGTCTTAGGTCCTGCGTCGGTTGCTGTCTCTTCTTCCATGACATCAGTTATTCAGAGGTATAAAGGATGCAGCTGATGCCATTTTATCAGTCTTTCTTGCCGTGTGGTGCCCGAAGCAGAAGCAGTTCGGAAGTGCCAGTCAGCCAACTCCTGAAATTTTCATTTTCGTGTTTCAGAACCGAAGTCTTCAGCAACTAAGCTAAGTACCCCGTTGGGGAAACTTTTTCTTGCTCTAAACCAATGCCAGTAAAAGTTAATAATTGTATTCCTTGTGGAAAGCAAATATCTCATAAAGATTTTCATTCGTACTGCATTCCTTGCCCAGACCACGACGTACCTCGCTGTCGGTTTTCTGCCTTATTTAAACAACGAACTATTCGTCGTCTGTTTAATTACTCTTCTAAATATTTTGGTACTCTGTTCAGTTATCCAGAAATGGCTTTGGTAAGCCACCCGACTACCGACATTCCGAAAAAACGCAAAGATAAAGACAGACTGCATAGGTCCAAAGCTGCTGACAACACTTCTCTTAAGCTAGTTGCCAGTTTGCTGGTACTCAGTGAGGCGCTTTCGCAGCCCCCTGATACCAGCTACTTCAGATTTGCAGGCCTCAACTGAGACTCATTCAGAGTCCAGTATGCCGCGAGATGCTTCTTCAACTGTGGAACCTGCGAATGTCTCTACCTTGGATGGGTCCGGAGCCGCTCTGCAGGCACTGGCTTCTCCATTCCCTCTGCTTCCCCTCCAGAGTTTTTCTCTTTTGGTGAAATCTTGCATACTCTTAGGGAGCATTTTCGCTGGGAAAGCCAGGATTACTCTGACTCTAAAAAGAGGCTTAGGGATTTCTTACTCTGGCCCCAACACAGGCCTTTAGCTATCCCCCCTGTACTGGACATTGTTGATGATGCCTTCTAGGAATCTAGCTTGGCCCCTGACTCTCTACCTCCTGCTCCCAGTAAACCTGACCGGTATTACAAGGTTCCTGACTCTCATAAGTTCCTCTTTAAAAATCCTACTGCGGATCCTGACACCATTTCACAGGAACCCAAGGGCATTAAGGCTACTACTGCCAAAAATCCTACCCCCTCTGATAGAGATTTCAGGGCGCTGGATAGATGGGGTAAGAAGGTATACATTTCTGCAGCCTTGGCCATTTAGGGCCTTAAACTGCCAGTTTCATATGTTAAAGTATCAGCAGCATATTATTGGATCACATAAACAGAAAATTATGATGATTCCTGACTGTGCTGAAAATAAAGATTTACAGGATTTAATGCATTCTGTTGAACAAGTTGTAAAACGTACTTTGCAATGTGGTTTTGATTCATTAGAGGCATCTTGCAGGGCTGCTGTCACCGGGTCTGTACTTAGGCATGCTTGGCTTAAGGAGAAATCTTTGCTAGATCATGTTAAAGCTAAATTGCTGGATGCTGCCTTTAACCAAGACCGCCTGTTTGGCAACAAAGCAGAAGTAGTACTTAAAAAGATGGAGGAAAAAGCTAAATCTATGCAAACTGTTAAAGATTTCCTGCAAGTACAGCCTCCCAGGGTTTTAGTAGGCATTGGCCCTCTAAGAATTGGTCCTTTCCTGCCTCTTCCAGGCCTTTTCAGTCCAAACCCAGAACCAGCAGAGCACCCAGGCTTCAGTCCCAAGGTACTCACAGGACTAAGCAGTGGGAGGCTGCCACTTCCAAAGCAGGGAGTAGTAAGGACCCTCCCCCCCCCCCATGTTAAACTGTCTCAATGACTTACCTTTAAAACTTCCTAGCCCTGCAAAACTGACTGTTCCTTTAGGGGGAAAGATTGCCCTGCAGGCAAAAAATTGGGAACTCATTACCCAGGACAAATGGGTCTTAAATATAGTTTCCCAAGGATACAGATTCCACTTCCACTCCTTACCAACCCCCAAACGGTTGGTCAGATCTACTCCCAAATCCGTGGAAGAGGCTCAAAAGCAAGTTCTCTCAAGTATCAGGGCTATTCAACCTGTCACAGAAGAGGAAAGGGGACAAGGTTTCTACTCGACTTTTCCTGGTGCCCAGAAAAGACAACTCTTGGCGTCCTATCCTGGACCCCTCTATCCTAAACACATTTTTGGTGATCCCAAAATTCAAGATGCTAACTCTTCACCAGCTGCTTCCTATGCTAGGCAAGGATGCCTGGTTGGCAACACTGGATTTAAAGGAAACCTACCCGCACATCCCAATAAGGGAATCTTACAGAAGATACCTACGCTTCAAAGCAGGCTACATGCACTATCCAGTCCTCTACACTGCCCTTTGGCTTATCTACTGCGCCTAGAGTATTCACAAAGTGCCTAGCTCCAGTCATTGCATTCTGCAGGCAAAGAAATATTCAGATATACCCATACTTGGATGATTGTCTAATTCAGGCAGAAAGCCAGGACATACTATTAAATCACCTGGCATTTGTAAGGAAATTGCTAACTTCTCTGGGGTACACCATAAACGAAAAGAAATCACATCTTGTACCCCATCAACAAATTGTATTCCTGGGCGCAAGCTTGAATACACCTTCCCAGATGGCCTACCTCACAACAGAGAAAAAAGTTAATTTGACAGCCTACTTCAAACTACTGGCCACAAAGACCCAGCTATCTGCAAGGAAAATTCTGCAAGCCCTGGGGTTCATGGCCTCCTGCATTCTACTAATTCCATATACAAGACTGCTTATGAGGAAACTACAATAGTATCTAAAAAGCCTATGGTGTCAACATTCTCAGGATTTAGAATCAATGATCCCTATCATACCGTGTCTACAGATAGAGTTCCTTTGGTGGGCAGGGGCCTGCCACCAAAATAAAGGACTGCCATTCACTCTATCTCCTGCTGCCCAAACCCTAACAGATGCATCAGACTATGCATAGGGGGCTCACTTGGCATGGCAGTGCATTCAGGGTCAATGGAACGCAACTCAAATGCACCTGCATATCAATGAAAAAGAAATGTTAGCTGTACAGTATGCTCTGACAGCCTTCAAGGACCACATTCTTCCAAGGCAATTATTGGTAAACACGGACAACACCACTGTTATGTGGTACATAAACAAGCAGGGAGGAACCCACTCATACCCTCTCGGCAGACTAGCTATGGCTCTGTGGAACACAGCCTTGAGCTGCCAAGTGCAACTACAGGCTCAGTTGCTGCCAGGAAAGCTAAATACACTGGCAGACAACCTAAGCAGAAATCTTATGGACTCACACGAGTGGAAACTGGAACCAAAGATATTCATGTTGAAAAACAAATGGGGGAGCCCAGAGATGGACCTGTTTGCCCCCCCCCCCCCAGAACTACCAATTGGACAAATTCTGCACAAGGACTCCCCACAAACAAGCTTGGAAAGTGGATGCCCTGTCCTTTCCCCCTCTGCCTCTCCTCTCCAAGGTACTACTAAAGATCAAACAAAGGACAATGCTGATTGCATCAGACTGGCTGCGCCAACACTAGTACCCCCTCTTGCGCAATGGGTCACTGCTGGCACCATGGCACCTGCCTCAGACCCCTGCTCTGCTGTTTTAGCAGGAGGACCAGATTCTGCACCCACAGCTTCAAACCCTGAACTTGGCAGCCTGGCTAATTACCTGATCTCTCCGTTCCCATTCCTCAGTAAGCAAATGATGGATGTCATTCTGGAGGCAAGGAGGCCTAGTACTAGAAAATCCTATGCTGAAAAATGGAAAAGATTCTGTTCCTGGAGCCAAACTCATGGGATGGGCACAGCACCACCCAATTTACCTCAGATTCTTCAATACTTAACTGAATGCTTCACAAGGGCCTTTCCTTTTCCCCCATCAAAATTCATGCCTCAGCCATTTCAGCTCATTACAATATAGAACCACCTCTCTTCTCTTATCCACTGCTGAAGCAATTACTCGGAGGGCCCAAAAACATGACCACCCAGGAGAGCCCCTACTCCAGCCTGGGACCTTAACTTTGTATTGGAAAAGCACATTCTACCTCCCTTCGAGCCAGCTGCGTGCAGAGTTGAAATTCCTTTCTTGGAAAACAGCCTTCCTTCTAGCCATCACTTCAGCAAGAAGGGTGTCTGAATTACAGGCCCTCATGGCTGTGGGGCCTTTCATCATCGTTCATGCGGACAGGGTGTCCCTCAGGACCAATCCCTCCTTCATGCCCAAGGTGGTATCCAGTGTGGCCCTTAATCAGTCCATTCATTTGCCAGCCTTCTTTTCTGATCCACAGAACAAAGGGGAACGAATACTGCACTCCTTGGATGTGCACAGACAACTTAGATTTTACTTGGACAGGGCTAAACCTCTCTCAGGAAATCTGAACAGCTGCTGGCTGCATTTGCTGCAGGGACAGAGGGCAAAGCTATTACAAAGCAAACCATTTTTAAGTGGATAGGCCATTGCTTTCATTTCTGCTGTTGTAAGCACCATGGAAAACCTACCCCACAGGGGATTAGACCACATTCAACCAGGGCTGCATATACCTCTACAGCCTTTCTCAGAGGTGTCCCTACCAGGGACATCTAGAAACTGCTAACTGGAGTTTTGTTCCTACCTTCACCAAGCGTTACCACTTGCCAATTTTTTCTAAATCCAGAGCTGGCTTTCCCACTGCAGTCTTTCAGGGCCTTATAGCTGGTCCTAATGCTATCTAATTACCTCCTCCCATCCTTAGCTTTGGGAATCTACCCAAATGTGATGATTGCAACAGTGAAACACGAAGAACATAGTACAGTTGTGTACATTTACCATAAATGTAGATGTTAGAGTGTATTCACTGTTGCAGTCCTGGTTACCCTGCCTCCAGCCCCCTGACTTCTATTGTCTATACCTCTATTCATATTTACTATGCTTAAAGCTTTCTGGTGTATTTGCTTTTTGTTGGAGGTGTAACCTTGTATATAATTGCTTCCCATTATGGGGGCACCTGACATCTGGGGCAAGGAAAACTGATAAAATGACATCGGCTGCATCCTTTACACCCCTGACTAACTGATGTCATGGAAGATGAGACCGCAACTGACAGCAGGACCCAAGACTTTGATAATCAGTCCGACTGAGGGCTTTTGCAAGCAGATAACCCAAATAATATGACTGCAACAGTGAATACACTCGAACATCTACATTTATGGTAAGTGTACACAACTGTACTTTGTCAGTCTCTGCAGTTCTTCCTCCCCCTGTCCACAAGAAGAAAAATTCTCAGGTGTCTTACAGGTGTCAGGCTGTTTCTGTCATTCTCTCAGCTACTGATGTGTGACACTGCTGTGGCCAGACAGGTGTCAAGCTGGTTCAATCATTCCCTCAGCCACAGTGGGTGAATTTGCTGTGGCCAGACCTAGTTCCTCAGACTGCTCATTGCTGATGTTCTTCATGTTTCACTGTTGCACTCGTTACATTTGGGGGTAATCTGCTGGCAGGTTGACCTCAGTCAGCCTGAATAACAAGGTCTTGGGTCCTGCGTCGGTTGCTGTCTCCACTTCCATGACGTCAGGTCGTCAGGGGTATAAAACATGCAGCCGACGCCATTTTATTCAGTTTTTCTTGCCCCAGATGTCAGGTGCAAAAAAAAAATATATATATATATATATATATATATCTATATAAAAACAGTAAATATATAATTGCACTTTTAGAAACAAACTTTACCTTCAACTAAAAAGCAAATACACCACAAAGGCTTTTGAGCATAGTGAAGGAAAGAAAAGGAATAGAAAGAGGGATGGCGGGTGGGTAACCCAAACTGCAACAGTGAATACACTCGAACATCTGCATTTATAAGTGTACACAACTGTACTATGTTCTTCGTGTTTCACTGTTGCAGTCATTATATTTGGGTAGAATCCCAAAGCTACGGATGGGAGGATGGAACTGAACAGCATTAGGAGCGGTTATAAGGCCTTGCAGGACTGCAGTGGCAAAGCTTGCCCTGGATTTGGAGAAGAGAGGTAAATGAAAATGCTTTGTGAAGGTATGAACAGAGCTCCAAGTAGCAGCTTCTAGAATGTCTTTGGTTGGGACCCCTCTGAGAAAAGCTACTGAAGTAGAGGCAGCCCTGGTGGAATGTGATCTGATTCCCTTGGGCACCGGTTTACCATGGTGCAAAGAGCAGAAACGAATGCAGTGGCTTATCCATTTATAAATAGTCTGCTTTGATAAAGCCTTCCTCTCTGATCCTGCAGCAAATGCTACCAGTAGTTGCTCCGACTTTCTTAGAGATTTGGTCCTATTTAAGTAGAATCTTAGTTGTCTGTGTACATCCAGTGAATGCAGAATCCATGCATCCTTGTTCTGCGGATTTGGGTAAAATGTTGGCAGGTGAATGGTCTGGTTAAGAGCCACACTGGATACCACCTTAGGCATAAAAGAAGGATTGGTCCTGAGGGACACCCTGTCCGGGTAGAATATAATACAAGGCTCCACTGCCATGAGAGCCTGTAGTTCTGAAACCCTTCTTGCTGAAGTGACTGCCAAAAGGAAAGCTGTTTTCCAAGACAGAAATTTTATATCCGCAGTAGCTGCTGGTTCAAAAGGAGGCAGGGCAAGTTTTTCCAGCACAAAATTGAGGTCCCATGCAGGAGTTGGTGCTCTTCTGGGTAGCCTTAAATTTTTGGCCCCTCTAAGATACTGTTTAAGCAGTGGATGAGAAAATAGGGGAGGCTCTGTGTTGTAATGAGCCGAGATGGCAGAGGCATGGATTTTTATTGAAGAAAAGGATAGGCCCTTGAAAAGCATCTCAGTCAAATATTGTAAAATCTGATGGATATTGGGCTTTGCTGTGTCTATTCCTTGTGCTTGGTTCCAAGTACAGAATCTCTTCCATGTATCAGCATAAGATTTTCTAGTACTAGGCTTTCTGGCTTCCAAAATGACATCCATCACAGATTTACTGAGAGGTGTTGTTTGAATGATTAGTTGATTAGCCATGCTGCAAGATTCAGAGTGTGGAGCTGAGTGTGCAGAATTTGATAGTTCTGCTGAGACAGTAGATGAGGTATTTGAGGCAAGTACCATGGAGGAAGGTGAGACATATTCCTTAGAAGTGGGTACCAGTGCTGGTGAAGCCAGTCCGGAGCAATTAAGATACTTTTTGGTTTTTCCTGTCTGACTTTTAGTAAGACCTTGAAGAGTAGAGGCAGAGGGGGAAAGGCATAGATGGATAGGTTTTTCCAGCTGAAGGATACAGCATCCACTTTCCATGCTTTTTTGTGATGAGTTATTGTGCAGAATTTGTCCAACTGATAATTTTGGGGAGAGGCAAATAGATCTATGTCTGGGCTCCCCCATTTCTGTGTTAACATGCTGAAGATTTGTGGATCCAGTTTCCATTCGTGTGGGTCCATAAGATTTCTGCTTAGTCTCCCAGAGTATTTTGCATTCCGGGCAGGAATTGAGCTTGAAGATGTATTTGGTAAGTCAAGGCTGTGTTCCACAAAGCCATAGCTAGTCTGCAAAAGGGGTAGGAATGTGTACCCCCCTGCTTGTTTATGTACCACATAACTGTGGTGTTGTCCATCTTTATCAGTAGTTGTCCTGGATGAAGTAAGTCCTTGAGGGCTGTCAGAGCATTCTGAACAGCTAGCATCTCTTTCTGGTTGATATGCATATGCATTTGGTTTGGGCTCCATTTGCCCTGAATGCATCTCCCTGCCAGTTACCCCCCCCCCCCAAGCATAGTCTGCTGCGTCTGCAGTTAGGGTTTGGGTGGCAGGGGGTAGAGTGAATGACAGTCCCTTGTTTTAGTGACATGTCTTTGCCCACCAAAGAAACTCCTGCTGTAGTCAGGGAATGAGAGGAATCATTGTTTCCAGGATGTGACAGTGTTGACTCCATAAACATTTTAGATACCATTGAAGGTTCCTCATATGCAGTCTCACATATGGAATTAGTAGGATGCCATGAACCCCAAAGCCTGCAGAATTTGTCTTGCAGATAACTGGGTTTTTGTTGCCATTTGTTTGAAGTATGTTGTCAGTTGCTTTTGTTTGTCTGGTGTGAGGTAAGCCATCTGGGCAGTTGTATTCAAGCTTGCACCCAGGAATGTAATTATTTGAGAGGGTACCAGTTGTGATTTCTTTTCGTTTATGGTGTACCCTAGGCATGCTAGAAGCCTTTTTACAAATGCCAGATGTTGAAGAAGTGTGTCTTTGTCCTCTGCTTGAATGAGACAGTCGTCCAGATAAGGATAAATTTGAAAGCTTCTTTGTCTGCAGAATGCAATTACTGGTGCCAGGCACTCTGTAAAGACCCTGGGTGCAGTAGATAAGCCAAAGGCAGTGCAGAGAATTGGTAATGCAAAAAAAACCTGCCTTGAAGCGGAGGTATCTTCTGCATGATTCACTTATTGGGATATGCAGATATGCCTCTTAAGTCTAGAGTTACTAAGCATTCCTTCCTAGCATAGGCAGCAGCTGTTGTAATGCCAGCATTTTGAATTTTGGAATGTCCAGGATCGTGTTCAAAATCGATAAGTCCAGTATTGGACGCCATGAATTGTCTTTTCTGGGTACCACGAAAAGTCTTGTGTAAAATCCTTGTCCTTTTTCCTTTTCTGGTACCGGTTGAATAGCCCCCATATCCATGAAGGACAGTACTTGTTTCTGGGCCTCTGCCCACTGGTTTTGTGGCAGATCTGGCCATCCGTTTGGAATTGGCAAAGTATGGAAATGAAATCTGTACCCCTGGGATACTATGTTTAATACCCACTTGTCCTAGGTAATTAACTGCCAATTCTGAGCATGAAGGGCTAGTTTTCCCCCCAAGGGGCTGCCAAAAGTGCTTGGTGATGGTAGAGGAAAGTCATTGAGACTGCTTACTGTAGGGTTGTGCTTTGTTTCCTCCAGATTTGGAGGTGGAGGCACCCCATTGCTTTGACCTGTAAGAACCCTGTGATTGGTATCTGGAGCCTTTTGAGCACCTGGATTTGCCCTGTGTGGCTCTGTTGGACACAGGAATGGACCAATTTTTAGTAGGCCAGTGCCTACTGAACCTGGGTGGCTGCACTTGCAAGAAATCTTTTACAGTTTGCATATATTTAGCTGTCTTCCATTTTCTTTAAAACCTCTTCTGCCTTATTAGCAAACAAAGTATCATGCTGCAAAGGGGCATCCAACAATTTAGCTTTAACATGATCAGGCAGATTTTGCTCTTTGAGCCAGGCATGCCTTTTAATCAGATCCAGTAATGGCGGCCGTACAAGAGGCCTCCAAGGAATCAAAACCACACTGCAAAGTATGCTTTCCAACCTGTTCAGCTGAATGCAATAATTTCTGTAACTCTATTTTCCACACGATCAGAAATAAACATAATTTTCTGTTTCAGTAAGCCCGTGACATGCTGTTGATATTTAAGCATATGAAACTAGCAGTTTAAAGCCCTGATTGCCAAGGTTGCAAATGTATAAACCTTCTTACCCCATCTATCCAGCGCCCTGGAATCTCTATCAGAAGGGGAAGGATTTTTGGCTGTAGAGGCCTTTATACCCTTGGAGCCCTGAGAAATAGTTTCAGGATCAGCAGTAGGATTTTTAAAAAGAAATTTGTGGGAGTCAGGAACCCTGTAATATCTGTCTGGCTTACTAGGAGCCGGAGGCAGGGAACCAGGAGCCATGCTTGATTCCGTGAACACATCATCCACAATGTCTAATACAGGAGGTATTGCCAAAGGCCTATGCAGAGGAAGAAGAAGGAAATCCCTAAGCCTCTTTTTAGATTCTGAGAAATCCTGACTCTCGTAGTGAAAATGTTCCCTTAAAGTATGCAAAGTCTCTCCAAAAGAGTAATCCTCCTGAGGAGATGCAGATGGGATGGATTCCTCTGCATCAGAATCCTCATAGGGTGGAATAGAAAATTCCTGATCAGAAGAGGAGTCAGAAAAAATAGAAACCTGATCTGAAGGTTCATAATCAGAAAGTATCTGAGTCTCATAAATATCCGTTTCTAATTCTCAAATCAGACCTGCAGTTATTTCCTTTTCAAAGCTGTCTACTGCTAAACCTGTAATGAATTTTAACCCCATCCCTCCTATAAGGTTGCCAAAAGCTTTTGATAGATATGGGAAGAAGGTCTGTTCTGATGCTGCTTTAACTCTCATAATTCTGAACTGCCAGCCTCACTTGTTGAAATGTTCGCTTGCTTCTTTTGATGATATGAGAAAGTTACTGTTAACTTTCCTTCATCAGAGATTAAAATGCTTTGAATGCCTTAATTATGTCTGCTTCTCAAAAACCAACACTCCTTAAGGTACTCTTTAGCTGAAGCTGTTTCCAGAGCTGCTGCTACTGGTTCAGCTGAAAAGATTTGCTTGGTTACATTGGTCAAAACTGAGATTTTAAATTCATCCTTGGCAAAGATGTTCTCTCTGGCCCTTCTGCAGTTGAGGTCCTCCAAAGATTTGATGAGAGAGGGAATTTGATGGATGGATTTTTTTTCAACCCTCCTTTTCTCAATTCAGTAAAAATTGTCTTTCTAATTCATGACCTTTTTTTCAAGTAGCAAAAATAAGCAGTCTCAACAGAATTTGTAAAAGTAATGGCTCAAAGAAGAAAAGAAAGGCTACCCAGTACCAAAGACGTAATGTTCAAGTACTTGGAATAAACTTATCTGTGTTTTTCATTTTATTTGTTACTCTGGGCTTCTTTCACCTCATTGCTACATGTTTTGTGATTTCTTGATGTTCATCGTGCATACAGCTGCAGTCATCACACTTGGGTTATCCTGCCGTCAAGCAGGTCCTCGTTCAGCCGAATTCCAAAGTCTAGGTCCGGCGTCGGTTGTAGTCACTTCTTCCTTGATGTCAGTGCGGCAGGGGTATAAAAGAGGCAGCCGACGCCATTTTCTTCAGTCTTTCTTGCCGCGCGGTGCCCGAAGCAGAAGCAGTTCGCAAGTGCCGGTCGGCCAGCTCCTGAGATTTACGAACAGTATTTCAGCCGAAGTCTTCTTTAAAGCTAAGTACCCCGTTGGGGAAACTTTTCTTGCCTCAGACCGATGTCAGACAAAGTTAATAATTGCATTTCTTGCGGGAAGCAAATACCGCATAAGGATTTTCACTCTTACTGTATACCTGGATTAGGACCAGACCACGACGTCTCGGCCTGCCGTTTTTGTGCTAGGTTTAACAAGCGCACTATTATGCGCCGGGCGGAGTTCGCCCTTCATTATTTTGGCAAAAAATGTAATTATATCATGTAGTCGGATGCACCGACGCCAGTTTTAGGCAAAAGACGCAAGGATAAGGATAGACATCCGAGGCCTGCACCGAGTACTGAGATCACTCTTAGGCCAACTACCGGTTCTCAGCGAGGCTCCTACGCAGCCCCTGACTACCGATGAAACTATTTTACCGGTGACTTCAGTACCCGAGGCCACAGGATCCTTTGTCTCCATTCCCACTGCAGATACCGACGCCACTCTTGGCGGGGAAACCGAAATTTTTAGCGAGGCCTGCCATTTCTGAAGGCGTTTTCAGGCCTACCACCTCCTCTATTAAATCATTCACTAAGTTTAAAGCTGCAATGAAAATTAAAAAACAAGGGCCTCAGACCCCCTCTCAAGGCCCCATGCCTAAAAAACAGATGCTTAAAATGGCTGAGGATTTGATTACTCTCATCAGGGGTTCTCAACCCCCCTCAGACAAAAGACCCAGGTTGGAGGAAGACTACCCTTCCTCAGACCAGGCTTCTATTACTTCAGACCATTCTGAGGACCAGGATTACACCTGTTCCCCATTTGAAGACTATGATGCTGAGGAGTCTGTTCCCTCGGTCTCCCCCCCTGAGGACTTCTCTTTTGGGGAAACCCTGCATACATTGAGAGAGCACTTCCACTGGGAAGGCCAAGATTACTCAGATTCCAAGGAAAGGCTCAGGGAATTTCTACTACTTCCCCAGCATAGGCCCCTGGCTATTCCTCCTGTCTTAGATATTTTGGATGATGTGTATGCAGAAGCCAGTATTAATCCGGACTCTTTACCTCCAGCCCCTGTTAAACCAGACAGATATTACTGGGTTCCTGATTCTCACCAGTTCCTTTATAAAAGCCATACTGCTGACCCAGAAACAATTTCAGAGTCCCAAGGGAATTAAGGCCTCTACTGCTAAAATCCCTTTGCCTTCAGAGAGAGATTCTAGAGCATTGGAAAGGTGGGAGAAAAAGGTGTATACATCAGCCACTTTAACCATGAGGGCATTAAACTGTCAATTTCATATGTTAAAATACCAACAGTTCTTGCTATCTCAGCTGAAAGGCAAAATGACACAAACAGAACAGCCAGACTTGAAAGAGTTGCAGGATTTGTTGCATGGAGCAGAACAAGTGGGGAAACATACCTTGCAGTGTGGTTTTGATGTTTTGGCCTCATGCAGAGCTGCTGACACGGGGTCTGTCATACGTAGACATGCTTGGCTCAAAGAGCAAACCTTACCAGATCATGTCAAAGCAGTTATTAGATGCACCACTACAAAAAGATGTATTGTTCGGTGCTAAAGCTGAGGAGGTACTTAAGAAAATGGAGGGAAAAACGAAATCTATGCAAACAGTTAAAGATTTCTTGCAGGTGCAGCCTCCACGCTTCAGCAGAAACTGGCCTTCAAAAAATTGGTCCTTTCCAGCCATGGACAGACCCCAAAGGGGCCGATACAGACGCCCAAGGGGTAGAGGACAACCTCAAGGATGTTACAGAGCTAGACAGTGGCAAACACCAGCCCCCAGAGGTGGAGAAGATAGGCCGCAGTCATTTAGAAAACAGATGCAATGACTTCCCCTATGCCTGCCAAACAAAGATATAATGGCAGCACCTTTGGGCGGAAAACTGGCCTTATTTTCAAAAAACTGGCACATTGTTACACAGGACAAATGGATTCTGGATATTATAGACAGAGGCTACAGGTTCCCCTTTCACACCCTTCCAAAAATGAGAGGCATGCCAAACCTGCCACAAAATCAATGGGCAGAGGCACAAAGGCAAATTTCCGCTCTAATGGATATGAAAGCAATTCAAGAGGTACCTGCAAAAGAACAAGGTCAAGGTTTTTATTCAAGGTTATTTCTGGTACCAAGGAAGGACAAAGATTGGAGACCCATCTTAGACCTATCTATTCTAAACACATATCTAGAGGTACCAAAATTCAAGATGCTCACATTACAGCAGCTTCTTCCCATGCTGGACAAGGAGTCTTGGCTGGTAACATTGGACCTCAAGGAGGCATTACCTGCATGTACCTATCAGACAAGATTGCAGAGGATACCTCAGATTTCTTGCAGGTTCAACCCATTACCAATTCTCTGCATTGCCCTTTGGCTCATCTACTGCGCCCAGAGTGTTTACGAAATGCCTGGCATCGGTAATTGCCTTCTGCAGACAACGAGGAATCCAAATCTACCCATATCTGGACGACTGCCTGATTCAAGCAGACAGAAAGGACCTTCTATTGCAACATCTGGCATTTGTAATAAAACTGTTAAACTGCCTGGGGTACACAGTGAACAAAAAGAAATCAAAACTAATACCTTCTCAACAGATAATTTTCCTGGGTGCCAGCTTAAATACAACAACCCAGATGGCCTACCTCACGCCAGACAAACAAGGGCAACTGTCTCAATACTACAACAAAATCGCAACTTTAACCAGGCTAACTGCAAGGAAAATCCTGCAGGCTCTGGGGTTCATGGCATCTTGCATCCTAATAATACCATTTGCAAAGCTGCATATGAGGAAACTACAATGGTACCTAAAAAACTTATGGTCTCAGCACAGCCACAGCTTGGAAACAATTATACCACTCATTCCATGCCTTCAAAAGGAATTTTTGTGGTGGGCTCAAGCATGCCAAAGAAACACAGGTCTTCCTTTCTGTTTACCACAAGCAACTAAAATCATCACAACAGATGCCTCAGACTACGCCTGGGGAGCACACATGACAGGTCAGTGTATTCAGGGAAAATGGTCCCAAAAAGAGATGCACCTACACATCAACCAAAAGGAGATGCTAGCCGTACAAAATGCTCTTATGACCTTCAAAGACCTACTGCATCCAGGCCAGCTATTAATAAGGACAGACAACACCACAGTCATGTGGTACATAAACAAACAGGGGGGAACGCATTCATACCCCCTGTGCAGGCAAGCCATGACCCTGTGGAACACAGCACTGGAATTACAAATTCAACTACAGGCACAATTCCTGCCAGGGAAGGAAAACACACTGGCAGACAACTTAAGGAGAAATATGACAGACCCACACGAATGGAAGTTGCATCCTCAAGTCTTCTCAAAGATAACTCAGGCATGGGGACAGCCAGACATAGATCTATTTGCTACCCACAGAAATTACCAGTTGGAAAAATTCTGCTCAAGGACCTATCATCCACAGGCCTGGAAAGTGGACGCACTCTTTCAATTGGACAACATTGACCGTCTATGCCTTCCCGCCTCTACCTCTACTGGCCAAAGTCCTATTAAAAACCAGAGCAGAGAGGCCACAAATGATTCTCATTGCTCCAGACTGGCCATGACAGCACTGGTATCCTCTCCTAAAGAGCCTGTCACACTCACCACCATGGATCCTTCCTCAAGTTCCTCTTCTGTTGTCCCAGCACAACTACAAGACCCTTCACAGCCAGCACAGAACTCTAAATCTAGCTGCATGGAGAATACCTTAGTTTACCAACAGTCTCCTCTCCAAGGAGGTACAGGATGTCATCTTGGAGGCCAGGAGACCCTCTACTAAAAAAACCTACTCCGCCAAATGGAAACGATTTTGTTCCTGGAATCAAGCAAAGGGTCAGAATCCTTGGGTAATAAATATACCTCAGATTTTACAGTACCTAACTGAGATGTTAAACAGTGGCCTCTCCTCTTCCATCAAGATCCACGCTTCAGCCATTTCAGCACAATACAATACGGATTCTCCTTTATTCTCACATCCTCTATTAAGGCAGTTCCTCAGAGGGGCAAAAAATATAAAACCCCCACGGAAACCACCAGCTCCAGCTTGGGACCTCAACTTCGTATTGGGGAAGCTGACACTGCCTCCTTTTGAGCCGGCTTCTTCAGCAGAGCAACAATACTTGTCATGGAAAACAGCCTTCCTTCTGGCTATCACCTCAGCACGCAGGGTTTCGGAGCTACAGACCCTCATGGCTGTGCAACCATTCATCATTTTCCATCAGGACAGGGTTTCCTTACGAACCAACCCTACCTTCATGCCAAAGGTAGTATCCAATGTGGCTTTGAATCAGTCTATTCATTTACCTACCTTTTATCCAAACCCACAGAACAAAGGAGAGAGGCTACTACATTCCTTGGACATTCACAGGCAACTTCGTTATTACTTGGACAGAACAAAGTCATTCAGAAAATCTGAGCAGCTCTTTGTGTCCTATGCTACAGGTGCTCAAGGAAAGGCTATTTCCAAACAGACTATTTCAAAATGGATAGCCCACTGCATACGCTTTTGTTCATTTCATGGAAAATCAGTGCCTGTATACATCAGATCCCACTCCACCAGGGCTACAGCTACCTCAGCAGCTTTCCTCAGGGGGGTCCCTACCAAGGACATTTTGGAAGCAGCTACTTGGAGTTCAGTGCACACTTTCTCCAAGCACTACCACCTTCCACTATACTCAAAATCTAGAGCGGGCTTTGCCACAGCAGTCCTGCAGGGCATTCTAGCCCCTCCTAATTCCACTTAGTACTAGCCACCCTTACTTAGCTTTGGGATTCTACCCAAGTGTGTTGACTGCAGCTGTATGCACGATGAACATAGTACAGTTTTGTACCTACCATAAATGTAGATGTTAGAGTGCGCATACAGCTGCAGTCCAGGTTACCCTCCCTCCATCCCCTCTTAGGACAGGGCTTATGACAAACACCTTTAACATACAACCTATCTGGGGTATTCCTTTATGGTGTATTTGTTTGCAAACTACTCTTTTGATTTATCTACTTATGTATGTTTGCATGACATCATGTTTTGCCTTCCTTTCTGTGGGCACCTGACATCTGGGGCAAGAAAAACTGAAGAAAATGGCGTCGGCTGCCTCTTTTATACCCCTGCCACATTGACGTCAGGGAAGAAGCGACGACAACTGACGCCGGACCTAGACTTTGGAATTCGGCCGACCGAGGACCCACCTGACGGCAGGATAACCCAAGTGTGATGACTGCAGTTGTATGCGCACTCGAACATCTACATTTATGGTAGGTACAAAACTGTAGTTTGCCTTTGCAGTCATTCCTGCCTCTTTTTGGTTATACATTCCTACAAGTGTTTACGTATCAAGTGAGAAGAGTAGTTAAAAGGGTTGGAGTATGCAAGACAAAATTGCTATAACATCATGTTTGGTATGTACATGTAGGTTTCAGTTTGTATATAGTTTCAGGTTATTGATTGTGTAACACAAAACAAGCATGTATATTTCTTATTGATTCTTCTTAAGTGAAATTTAAATAGAAGGTCATTCCATAATACTTGACTGCCCTTTTAGGTCTGATTTTGTTTACTAGATAAGCAGTGATGGGTCCAATTTTGTCTTGGAAATTGTTTGAGCTCAACTTTGAAAGCATATGTCTTCATTTGTTTGAGAGTGAGAGAAATTAAATTCCACAGCTTGGAAATGCAACCAGAGTAGATTGCATTGACTGTTGTAGTTTGTGACTTGCTAAAAGTGAGTAGAGATTTGTTTTCTGAGCATAGTTTTTGCTTTGGTTGTAATGCTGAGCAAGGTCTTTAAGGACTGCACATTAGTGTGGGTTATATGTCACATTATTTATGATTTAGGAGTCCAGATTGGTGTAGGATGCTGGATAGTTATATCCAGTTGATTTGTTTGAGGGATTGGCATTGGTGGGGTTGGTGAGAAGAACTAGGGAACAAATTTAGCAATTTTGTTATAGCATCTCTGAAGCTTAAAACCAACAAGTATGGCACTGTAGAGGAACCAGCAACATGACCTTCATAGTCTTCAAAGATTTTATTAAGCCACAGTAGTAAAAGATAAAAATAAAACTGTATTCATAAATGCTTTAACTTGCACTCACCCCATTTTCATCCTTACAAAGACTTCATCAGATGTCCATGCAGCAGTGCTACCAAGTTCTTATTCTCTTACATACCTTAATCATCCATTAATTATTCAATTTCCTTTTAAACAAACATATAAACTACTATATAAAACAAGCTACTATATACTACTTGTGTATCGGTCAATAAACATCATTTCCTTACTATTAAACATTATTGAAACTTTCTAACTTATCCAAAACTGTACTACAGCTACAACAGGGGAAATGGCCCAATGTAAGAGAGAGATTTTAGATTGTAAGGAAGTAGAGCTCCCCATTAAATTCCAAGAAGTGAATGATACACAGATTCAAAGGAATGGTTTTAAATGTACTTTTAAAAATGTTAACATTTTTAATTTTAGTAATGTGGAATTGAAGTGTTTTTTTTTAAATGTTCTTCATTCCACATTGCTGCAGTCCTAACTATTGGGTAGTCCGCTGTCCCAGTCGGCCCGAATACCAAAGTATATGGCTGACGTCGGTCAAGGCGCATTAGACTGACGTCAGTACGTCAGGGTACTAATGCGCATGACCGACGTCATATCCTCAGTCTTTTTTGCCGCATGGTCCGATGCAGAAGCAGTTTTGCGAGTGCAGGTTGGCGTTCTGAAAGTTTCTGAAGTCAGAGTTTCAGACCGAATCAAAGTTGGCTAAGTACCCGTTGGGAATATTTTGGTTTTCTTGCCTCAGTATTTAACCGGATGTCAGAAAAAGTGAATAACTGTATTTCTTGTGGGAAACAGATACCTCATAGGGATTACCATACTTTGTGTATACCTTGTTTAGGGCCTGAGCACGGCGTTGTTGGATGCCGCTCTTGTGCTAGATTTAACAAACGCACTATTAAGAGAAGGTTAGACTGTGCCAGGTTAGTTTTGGGAAGCGTTGTAATTATAAAATGCCGTCGGATGCTCCGGCCCGCTTCGCCAAAAAGCGCAAGGATAAAGCAGCAAAGCCTAGAGTGGAAGAACCGACAGTCCCGGACGTCGGTTCTTTAGAAACTCAGTGGAGCCGGAGGTTCTGCCAGGAGTTTCTTTGGAGTCTCAAGGAGAGACTTTACTGTTACAGGATGTGTCCTCTCAGGAAGTAGGCCAGGCTGAAGGGGCTTCTCAGGTGGCTGTTCTTCCCTCTCTTCCTAAGGTGGTTAGAGCCTCCCCTTCTGTTTCCAAGGCTTCTTTGAGAGGCAGGCCAAGTTTAACTTCAGTGGGGGTTTCTCCTAGTGCTTCAGGGTCTTTGCCTAAGAAACATATGCTTAAAATGGCAGAGGATTTGATTACTATGATTAGAGGTTCTATGCCCCCTCCTGATAAGAGGCCTAGGGTGGAACCTGAGTTTGAGAGTTTTGAGCAGTGTTCGGAGGCTTCTGAGTCTTCGGCTGAAGACTTGCAGGAGTATCCACCTTATTCTGATTCTGATGTGGATGATGCTACTCCTTCAGCTTCTCCTCCTGAGGATTTTTCATTTTCAGAGACTCTGCATTCCATGAGGGAGCATTTTAAATGGGAAGGTCAAGATTTCTCTGATTCCAGGAAGCGGCTTAGGGAATTCTTGTTTTTACCCCAGCATAGGCCTTTAGCTATACCTCCTGTTCTGAATGTGGTGGAAGATGTTTTTGCAGAGGCTTCCCTGAATCCTGATTCTTTGCCTCCTGCCCCAGTTAAACCGGATAGGTACTATAGGGTGCCTGAAGTTCATAAGTATCTTTTTAAGAGTCCTAGGGCAGACCCGGAAACTGTCTCTCAGGGGCCTAAAGGTGTGAAGGCTTCTGTTGTTAAAAATCCTGTTCCTCCTGATAAAGAGGCAAGGGCTTTGGATAGATGGGGAAAGAAAGTGTATACTTCTTCCACTTTAGCCATGAGGGCGTTGAATTGTCAGTTTCACATGTTAAAATATCAGAATTATCTCCTTTCACAATTGAAGTCTAAGGTGGATGCTCTGGCAGAAGGTATTGAGTGTAAAGAGTTGCAGGATTTAGTTCATGTGTCTGAACAGGTGGGTAAGCATTCCTTGCAGTGTGGTTTTGATGCTGTGCAGGCCTCCTCGAGGGTGGCTGCCACTGGTTCTGTTCTTCGAGGCACGCCTGGTTGAGGGATCAGAATTTAGCTGAGCATGTTAAGACAAGGATTTTGGATGCTCCTTTACAGTCTGATGTGTTGTTTGGTTCGCCTGTGGAAGCAGTTTTAAAGAAAATGGAGGACAAGGCTAAGTCTATGCAAACTGTTAAGGATTTTTGCAGGTGCAGCCTCCAAGTTTAGTAGAAATTGCCCTTCTAAGGGATGGACATATCCTGCTTATGATTCCCAGTCTAGAGGTAGGTCTAGACGTGGTAGGGGCAGAGCTCAAGGTTCTTTTAGGCCTAGAACAGGGAGTTCACCTGCTCAGACTTCTGGTGAGGGCAGGGGTCAGTCCTTTCGTAAACAGACCCAATGACCTACCTTTTCAGCTGCCAGTACATTCTCGCCTGGCAGCACCTTTGGGAGGAAGGCTGGCTCTTTTCAAAGAAAATTGGGATTTAATTACCCAAGACAGATGGGTTTTGGATATCATTCACCACGGTTACAGGTTTTATTTCCATACCTTGCCTCCTTTCAAAGGCATGCCAGACATTCCTCCTCTACAAAGAAAAGAGACTCACAAGCAAATTTCTCTGTTGCTCCAAATAGGGGCCATTCAGCCAGTTCCTGTGCCAGAAAGGGGCCTAGGATTTTACTCTCGCCTGTTCCTAGTACCGAAGAAGGGGAACACGTGGAGACCAATTTTGGATTTATCTATCCTCAACACTTATCTGGACATTCCCAAGTTCAAAATGTTGACGTTACAACAGCTTTTACCTCTGCTGGGCAAAGATCACTGGATGGTAACTTTAGATCTCAAGGAAGCTTACCTTCATGTGCCTATCAGGCTAAGTTGCAGGAAGTATCTGCGTTTTCGAGCTGGAGATTCTCATTATCAGTTCTCTGCATTGCCCTTTGGCTTATCCACTGCGCCCAGAGTATTCACAAAGGTTCTGGCTCCAGTGATAGCTTACTTCAGGCTAAAAGGAATACAAATCTATCCTTACTTGGGACGACTGCCTGATTCTGGCTCAAGAAAAGGAAGACCTTTTACAGCATTTGGAATATGTGATAGCAGTGCTAAGATGCCTAGGGTATTCTGTGATCGAAATAAAGTCCAGTCTAGTACCCTCTCAAGACATGTGCTTTCTGGGTGTGAGACTGAATACAGCATCCCAGATGGCCTTTTTAACCCCGGACAAACAAAAGAATCTTTCCAGTTACTTCCATCAACTATCTCTTCAGTCCGGGCTGACTGCAAGGACAGTCCTTCAAGCCTTAGGGTTCATGGCATCTTGTATTCTGGTGCTTCCCAATGCCAAACTGCATATGAGGAAGCTGCAATGGTATCTCAAAAATGTATGGACACAGCACTGCCAGGATTTGGACACTGTCATTCAAATAATACCTTGCATTCAAAAGGAATTTTTGTGGTGGGCTCAGGAATGTCACCTAAACAAGGGACTCTCTGTGACCCGGCCAGAGGCGAGTCAGATTCTAACGGCAGATGCCTCAGACATTGCTTGGGGAGCTCATCTAAATGGAAAGTAGATACAAGACAAGTGGCCTGCCAGACTACAGCATCTACATATCAACATGAAAGAGATGTTAGCAGTCCAGTTTGCATTAATGGCTTTCAAGGAGTTACTTCTTCCAGGGCAGGTGTTGATTCTAACAGACAACACAACTGTCATGTGGTACATCAACAAACAAGGGGGAACACATTCTTACCCGTTGTGCAGGCAAGCAATGATTTTATGGGAGACTGCGCTCAGCTTGCAACTAACTCTTCAGGCAAGGTTTCTGCCGGGAGCACAGAACTCCTTAGCAGATGTGTTAAGCAGACAAATCATGGATCCCCACGAGTGGAAACTGGATCTTCATGTATTTCAAAATTGACAGTGTCATGGGGAACTCCAGACATAGATCTGTTCGCTTCTCCACTAAACCACCAGCTGCCAAAGTTTTGCACAAAGAGGTTTCATCACACAGCTTGGAAAGTGGATGCTCTTTCTTTCAGTTGGAAAAATCTTCATGTGTATGCCTTTCCACCTCTGCCTCTTCTCCCAAAGGTGCTCCTAAAGGTCAGACCAGACAAGCCAAGGATGATTTTAATAGCTCCAGATTGGCCTCGGCAACACTGGTACCCATTACTGAGGAATCTGGTAAGGAAGCCTCCATGGCCTTTACCTTTGATTCCACACCTTTTGTCTCAGAGGGACGGTCACCTGCTCAATGTCAAGCTTCACTCTCTTCATCTAACAGCCTGGCATATTCTGTTTTGAAACACAGCAGGTCTCAACTTCCTCAACAAGTTTTAAATGTGATTTTGGAAGCCAGAAGACCTAGTACAAGGAAAGTGTACGCAGAAAAATGGAAGAGATTTTTATTTTGGAGTGCAGCAAACAATTTGGAGATTTCTGAGCCTAATTTGAGTGTGGCTCTTCAATATCTTACTGAGTTATTGGACAAAGGTTTGTCTTTCTCTTCCATTAAGATTCATGCTGCAGCAATTTCAGCTCACTATGATTGTGACCCAACATTGTTTTCGCATCCTTTGTTCAAGCAATTTCTTAGAGGGGCAAAGAATATAAGACCCCACGTAGAGCTCCTACTCCTGCTTGGGATCTCAATTTTGTGTTGGAGAAACTTACTCTACAACCTTTTGAGCCTGCGGCTACTGCTGAATTGAAATACTTGTCATGGAAGACTGCTTTGTTGTTGGCCATTACTTCTGCAAGAAGGGTTTCTGAATTGCAGGCCCTTATGGCGGTAGAGCCTTTTTTGATTTTTCATAAGGATAGGGTATCATTACGTACTAATCCTTCCTTTATGCCTAAGGTGGTTTCTAGTGTGGCTTTAAACCAAACTATTCATTTGCCTACTTTTTATGCAGATCCCCAAAATAAAGGGGAAAAGATTTTGCACACTTTAGATGTACACAGGCAATTGCGTTATTATTTAAGCAGGACTAAGGATTTTAGGCAGTCTCAGCAGTTGTTTGTTTCTTTTGCTTTGAATTCTCCGGGCAAGCCTGTGTCAAAACAAACTATTTCTAAGTGGATTGGGTTTTGCATTGCATTTTGTTGTTCCCATCATGGCAAGGAGATTCCAGCTGGGATTAGGCCTCATTCCACTAGGGCTACTGCCACTTCAACAGCATTTCTAAGGGGGTGGCAACTAAGGATATTTTGGAGGCAGCTACTTGGAGTTCAGTGCATACTTTCTCTAAGCATTATCACCTTCCTCTCTACTCTAAATCTAGGGCTGGTTTTGCCACAGCTATTTTGCAAGGCATGTTGTCAGCTCCTGCTTCCTTATGATTTGCCAGCCTCCCTTACCTCTGCTTTGGGATTCTACCCAATAGTTAGGACTGCAGCAATGTGGAATGAAGAACATAGTACAGTTTTGTACCTACCATAAATGTAGATGTTCGAGGATCCACATTGCTGCAGTCCAATTTACCCTCCCTCCTTCCCCTCTGTGTTTAGGGGTGGTTGTGTAGGTAAGGTTATACTCTGGTAATTTTGTATATATTGTACATATTTTTGGTGCAGGAATGTTTGGAGTTTTTGGTTTTGGCCTTGTCTTTTTAGGGTCTTCTGACATCTGGGGCAAGAAAAGACTGAGGATATGACGTTGGTCATGCGCATTAGTACCCTGACGTACTGACATCAGTCTAATGCGCCTTGACCGACGTCAGCCATATACTTTGGTATTCGGGCCGACTGGGACAGCGGACTACCCAATAGTTAGGACTGCAGCAATGTGGATCCTCGAACATCTACATTTATGGTAGGTACAAAACTGTACTTTTTTGAAAGGTCTTAAATTTATTCGAAATAAAAAGCGGCATCAACAAACCATTAATAGATTTGAAATTTATTGGAGAAAAAAGTCGAACTCGTGCTCCCAGAAAATAACCCCACCTTGGAAGTATTCTAGGGTGTCTAAAAATGAAATAAATGTTGCATATAGTAAGATTGGTTTTATTCTTAGAGATAGTGGATGAAGGTATGATAGATGTCGACACCTACAAGTATTTATGGATGGAAAAACCCATGATTCCATCCATATTTGGTATCCCCAAAATCTATAAATGCATTTCAGGGCCCCCTCTTAGGCCTGTATTGTCTGCTAATGGTTCTAAAACCTTTTCATTAGCAACATTTTTGGACATTTAAATTAAAACAAATATGGACTGAGCATCTAAGGATTTTGAAAGACTCATGATGTTTTGAGGGTATTACCCCAGATCTATTTAAGGATGAGCATTTGTCACAATAGATACAGTGGGTTTATTGACAGTCATACCTCACAATCAGGGTATGAAATGATTTGAGGAGGCCCTTTTATTCATGGGCAAACGTAGTAGTGATCAATTTAAAGTGTGTTTGGAATTTATGGAGTTGGTTTTGAAAAACAATTGCATTCATTTTGAAGGGGACTTTTATAGGCAAGAAAGTGGGGTGGCAATGGGAACATGTTTTACCCCATCTTATGCCAACATTGTTTTAGGGGTATGGGAACAGAAGTTTATTCTAAATTCTTCCTACTCACAATATTGGAACATGTATAAATGCTACTTGGATGTTTGCATCTTATAGGTAGGTACAGAAGAAAAGATGGAATTTTTGGAATATACAAACAATACTACCATTTTTAATTCACATATATTTCAAAAGAATATTAATTATTTGGATGTTGCTATAAGTAAAGGACAGTTTAATATTCAAATCTAAAGTTTACTGAAAGGAAACCTTCACAAATTATCTATATTTTACTAGTACCTATACTTTACAATAAAAAAAGGAGTATAGTTAAAGGGTAGAGAATTAGGATATCTAGAGTGGCTTCAGAGGAACAAGACTTTATAGAGGAGTGTTTGAAGGTAAAATATCTGTACATAGAAAGAAAATACCCTTTAAATATGGTGGATGAAGTGATTGAGGTAGTAAGTGGAAAAAGAAGGGATAGTTTTGGACCCATTTTGCATTAAGGTAAACCAAAAGGTTTTAATGAGAATTATAATATTGGAAATAATACACATCAAAAAGGAACCAATGAAAGTAACAATGAAATTACAAAGGAGCTTTCATTACACTTTACAGCAAGGATTCTAATGTTATTAAGGACATTATACTTAAGAATTGGATGGATTTTGCTAGTTGCCAAGACTGATAGAATTTTTAAAGAACCACTTAGGTTTGTTGTTCAGAAGGGTTCCAACATTAAAGAATTATTAGAACATAAGAATATGAGGGGTAATAAACCAAGCCAGAAAAGGATGTGAATATGTATAGGTTGAACCTGCACTCAGTGTCCCTTTATTGCAAATAGTAGTTCTGTTTTTATTAAGAGTAGGAATAGGTACAATGGGGCTAAGATGCATACGAATTGTAATAGTGGAGGGGTGGTTTACATTGCCCTATGTAAGAAATTTGATGCCTTCTATGCAGGGAAAATGGAGCGCAGGTTGAATTGAAGAATTTAGGAACATGTGTATGATTTGAAAAATAAGGATGAAAAAAATGTATTATACAAGCATATTTTAAGTTGTGAAAAAGCTAGCTTTATGTTTTTTTTTCCATGTTGGAGGAAATGCCGCAGGATCCTAGGGGGTGGTGCATGGGAGACCAGGATAGAATATAATGAAGCCTTATGGCATATAATTCTGGAAACTATTAGACCTCTGGGATTGAATGATGATTTTTCCTTAGCTCCTGTCGTAAAGTAGCTAGGTTGTAACTTCATTTCTGGATTCCTTTTGGTGTAGGGGCAGAGGCATTTATTTACTGTTAATAGAAATTGCTAAGTAGATAAAATATTGATTTATACGTGCTTTTATCAAAATGTGATATTTATTATATATTTTCCTTTGAGGTAATGTTATATTTAGTTTATTAGGGGAGTAAGTTTTAGTAATTTAAACATTGTAGTATTTATTTGTTAAGGACAGTAGATGCCACTGTCATTATTAATTTATTTAATATATTTATTTAAGAATGTATTTGATTTGTTCTGTGTTCACTTTACATTAGGAAGATTTTACCAATACGTTGAATTCATATTTTATATTGTTTTAAGACCTCTTACATTAGTACAACATTGTTTTTTTTTGTATTTCACTTTGAATAATGGATTCATTGAAGTATATATGGCTTCAATTTTTAACATTTTTTGCGCATACCCCTTTAGTGGAAAATATCAAATTAGGGTTAAATAGTTTTGGATAAGTTAGATAGCTTCATTGATTTTTAATAGTAAGAAAAGAATGTTTATTGATTGCGATATACAACTGTTTTATATAGTAGCTTGTTAGGATATCTATCTGTTTAACAGGAAATTGAATAATTAATGAGGGATTAATGTATGTAAGATGGTATTAAAACTTGGTAGCATTGCTGTATGGTCATCTGATGAAGTCCTTGTACAGACAAAAACTTGGTGAGCAAGTTAATGCGTTTGAGTACAGTTTTATCTTTTATTATTGTGGCTTAATAAAATCTTTGAAAACTACGAAGATTGTGTTGCTGGTTCCTCTACAGTCCCATACTTGTTGGTTTTATTGGTTGCTACAAACCTCGGTGGTAGCGGAGCTGGATCCTGAGTTTCCTCCTACTTTTTATTGTGGCTCATGATCTTTCAAGCTTAGTTATTTGGAGTACTGTTAGGGTTGCAGTGATTTGAGAAGCATACAAAAGACTGAGTAGTAGGTAGATTTTAGCAACTTTTTCTCTGGCATTGTCTGTGAGATAAGTTTTTGCAATATATGGATAATCAAGCTTTTGGTGAGTCTTTTAATTTCTATTTGGATGTGGTGCCTGGTCTCCCTCTCTCAGCAGGAACTAATTTAGAAGCCACTAGGGAGAGTTCATTAAGCACATCCACAGCAGCCTTGCAGACGACAGTTTCAGACACTAAGGGGAACCACGGCTCGGTCCTTTAGACGTACCTCGCAGTACCTCTCCTGGTTTAATGATTGAGGACTTGTCGATGTCTGTGACGGAGCCTGGGGCCTATGTCAGCACAACCTTCATAGCCTAGGGCAAATCCTTCACTTGAGAAGAAACAGAAACATGTTCCTCCTACACAGGATCCTTCCCCAGATTGGAAAGCCGTCTCACAGAGAATCTTAAATGCCTTTTTGGCACTCAGGCTTTCCTCTGTTCAGCCACCTACTGTTGAACAAAGAAGCCTCTGAAGAAGATGACTTTTCTTCAGATGAGTCCCTGGCCCACTCTACACAGATGGACTCCCCCCTGTGTTACGCTTTCCCTGAGGTTGACTTCAGTGGTGGGGACTCCCCTGAGGAGGATATTTCCCTTGGTGAGACTGTCTCGAAGATGAGGGATTTTTTCAAGTGGGAAAACTCTCAGGTTTCAGTAGTACAAAAGAGGTATTATGAACTCTTGAAGATGGACTCTGCTTTCACTTCTGCTATCCCACCTGTGTTACCAGCCTTTCAGGATCCCTTTCATTCAGGATCCAAAAGCCCTGGCTCTCAGCCTCCTGCACCCAAAAGGCCAGGCAGGTTTTATAAAGTCCCTAAGGACAGTAAGTTTCAGTTCAGATGCACTCTTGCATATCCAGCTGTGATTTCATCTTTGCAAATAAAGCTTCTAGATGCCTGCTTTCTACTACCCTTTTGCCCTCTGATGAGGATAGTGCAATGATGGAGAGGCTTGGGAAAAAGGTTTACACCTCTTCTACTCTGGGTTTTAGGGCCATTAATTATCAGACACATGTATCTTAAGTATGTTCTTGGCCCTACCTTCTCAGGCTTCTAAATTGGTGACAGATCTTCCAGATTCTGCAGCCAAGTCACAGCTCTATTCCCTCCTGACACTTGCTTCACAAGTTCCCAGATACTCCATTAAATGCAGTTATGATGCAGCAGAGATCTCTGCAAAATCAGCAGCGTCTGGATCTGTCCTCAGGAGGTATTCCTGGCCAAGACTGCACTCTTTGCTTGGGGATTTCAAGGCAAAAATAATAGATGCACCCCTGGACAATTCTGCACTTTTTGTTGCAAATGCTGCTGTCATCCTCAAAACCCTCCAAGAGAGGGAAAGAACTGGAGAAACAGAAACACATCCTTGTCTCTCCAGTTCCAAAATATTGCAGAAATTATTCTTCCAAGCCTAATTTTATAAAGAAAAAACAGAGTTTCTTAACCTCACAAGAAGGGCACACGCAGGCTGACTTCACTGAGATTTCAGCTGTTTTCTGCCCCAAGGACCCCCTTTCCAGACAAGCCAGGCATTATGTAACTACCTGGCCACACTCCCAAAGCTTCTGCTTTCCCAGAGCCTTTCTCATTTCCTTTCAACCTAGAGAAGCATTACCACAGACAGGTGGGACCTGTTCATAGTCTACAGTGGTTACTTCATGATTTGGAAATCCATACCTCCCTTCACTGGCATCCCACAACCCCCAATGGACCAGATTCATTTCTTTCACAGGTGATTCAAGACTTGATCTCACAGGGGACCATATAGGAAGTTCCCTCCATGGAAAGAGGAAACAGCTTCTATTCCAGGATGTTCTTAGTCCCCAGGAAATATGGTCCTTGGAAACCAGTTTTAGACTTGTCCCAGCTCAGTCTTTTCCTACAAGTTTCCTTCTTCAGGATGTTCACAGTACAAATGGTTTCCTCTCTTGCTCCCCTTTTTCTGGTTTCCCTAGAAAGTGAGGATGCCTACTTTTGTATTCCCATTTGCCCTCTATTCAGGAAGTTCTTGCGGTTTTCTGTTGCATCCTCTCATTTTCAGTTAGGTACTTTGCCCTTTGGAGACTCTATGGCTTCAAGGGTATTCAGAGTTTTTGGCTGCTGTCATTGTCTTCTGCAGATTACAGGGAATTCTTACCTACCCTCACATAGACTATTTATCAAGCAAACATCCAGATATCCTGTACCAGAACCTTCAAACCACCATCTCCTTGCTCCTAAGCCTAGGATTCACTGTCTGCTACAACAAGTCTTCACTAACCCCATCTAAGGATCAGATTTTCCTGAGCTGCAGGTTAAGGACAGACCTTATGATGGCCTTTCTGCCTTTGCAAAAAATGCAGTCTCTGCTGACTTTCTTCCATCAGTTGCTTTCTCTCACCTCACTGACAGCTAGAGAGTTTCTCAGGATGCTAGGGTTCATGGTTTGTTATACCAATGCTGCCCCTAGCCAGACTTCACAGGCAAAAGTTCCAGTGGTACCTGAAAACACTCTGGTCTCATCATGCTTACCCCCTGGAGTTGGTCCTTCCACTTCTACCATGCCTGAAGAAGGAATTGCTTTGGTGGATTCCACAACTCTCTCAGAATTGAGGACTTCGCCTTCATCTAGCACACCCTGTTCAGGAGCTGTTTACAGATGCCTCAGATGTGGGGTGGGAGCAACCTTGGGGATCCTAAAGGTCCCAAGGCCTGTGGTCTTTGATAGGAAAACAACACATCAACATCAAAGAGATGAGGGCTCTGATTTTGGCCCTTCAAGCTTTACAGCGTGAACAGTTTCAACCAGGTCGCTTGAAACTGTTCACACACAACACCACAGTTCTTTGGTATGTGAACATACAAGGGGGACAAAGTATTTTACCTACTCTGCAGGTAAGCACTCCAAACTTTGGAGATCGCCTTACAAGCAAAGTTCACATTGACAGAGATTTAGAATTCCCTCAGCTCAAAATGTTCGAGCAGATGCACTGAACAGGTCCATAACACAAGCCCTTGAATGGCTGATTCACAGGGATCTGTTTCTGAGCATTCTGCACTGGTGGGATATGCCTCAAATAGATTTTTTTGCCTCCCCTCTGAACAGACAACTTCCAAAATTTTGTGCGAGAGTCCTACACCCTCTGGTATGGAAGGTGGATGCTCTCTCTTTCTCATGGAAGGGGATATTTCTCTACACACACACCCCCTTATTCAGCAAGACAACCCAAAAATCTTACTGGTGACTGCCTATTGGCCAAGGCAACATTGGTTCCCTCTTCCTCTGCAGTTAGCCAAGAGCAGTCATCACAAGTTACCTCACAGGGCGGATCTTTTCACACAAGACAAGGGATCACTCATTCACCCACATTTAGCAACACTGAGTCTGACACTGTGAGTTATAGGCTTCTGATTCCTTTCAGACACTTCTCTGAGAATGTACTTCTAGCCCTGCAGGAGGCCAGGAAACCCAGTGCTAAGAGATCCTATTTGTCTGAATGGAATAGGTTCTTCATCTGGTGTCTTAACAAGCGACTAGATCATTTTCAGTCAATATTCCCCTAGTCCTGTCTTATTTGAGTAAGCTGCTCAAGGCTGGAATGGTTTGTTTTTCAGTTAAAGCTCACTTGTCAGCCATTTCTGCATGTCTGCCTTTATCTCCTCCTTTAGCTTCTAGGCTAGAAGTTAAGCTTGTTTTAAAAGGCATCCTGCCATCAGGCCTCATAGGAAATCTGATGTTCATCGTGTTTCACTGTTGCAGTCATTACACTTGGGTTATCCTGCTGGCAGACTACCCGCAGTCAGTCTGAATTCCAAAGTCCTGGTCGGGCGTCAGTTGCTGTCACCTCTTCCCTGACGTCAGTGCACCAGGGGGTATAAAATATGCAGCCGACGCCATTTTCTTCAGTCTTTCTTGCCGCGGGGTGCCCGAAGCAAAAGCAGTTCATAAGTGCCGGTCGGCCGATTCCTGAGATTTTCGAAATCGAATTTCAGATCCGAAGTCTTCAATAAAGCTAAGTAACCCATTGGGGAAACTTTTTTCTTGCTCCAGACAGATGTCAGAAAAAGTAAATTGTATTTCTTGTGGGAAGCAAATACCTCCTAAGGATTTTCATTCTTACTGTATTCCTTGCCTAGGCCCTGACCACGACGTTGCTAGCTGTCGGTTTTGTGCTAGATTTAACCAACGCACTATTAAGCGTCGGTACGATTTTGCCTTTCATTACTTTGGCCGAAGATTTAATTATATAATGCCGTCGGAACAGCCAACGACCGGAGTTCATAAAAAGCGCAAGGAAAAGTAAAAGGACAGATATCCGAGGTCCAAAACCGATGATGAGGCCTCCGCTAGGCCAGTCGCCGGTTCTCAGTGAGGCGCTTTCGCAGCCCCTGTCACCCGCTACCTCAGAGCCACAGGCCACTTCCGACTCCCACGTGGAGACAACTAGGCCTCTGGATACTCAAGGTATTGGACACTCTGGAACTATTCCCTCAGATGGGTCCGGAGCCGCTGAGCAGGCATCGGCTTCTGAGGGTGTTTTCAGACCTACACAGTTATATGTCAAGCCAAACTCAGCTTCCAAGGCAAAGACTAAAACAGCCTTAAAGACAAAGAAACAAGTACAGCATTCTCCTGGACAGACCTACACAGTTATATGTCAAGCCAAACTCAGCTTCCAAGGCAAAGACTAAAACAGCCTTAAAGACAAAGAAACAAGTACAGCATTCTCCTGGACAGACTTCCATGCCTAAGAAACAGATGCTTAAAATGGCCAAAGACCCAATTACTTTGATCAGGGGTTCCCATCCCCCTCCTGATAAGAGGTCTAGGCAAGACACTGAATATGATTCTTCTGATCAGGTTTCCATTTCCTCTGACTCCTCTTCAGAACAGGGATACTCTCTTCCTCCCTATGAGGATTCTGATGCTGAAGAATCTGTTCCTTCAGCCTCTCCTCCTGAGGATTATTCTTTTGGGTAAACCCTGCATACCATGAGGGAGCATTTTCACTGGGAGAGCCAAGATTACTCAGAATCTAAGAAAAGGCTCAGACTTTCTTTTACTGCCTCAGCACAGACCTCTTGCTATTCCAGCTGCTCTAGACATTGTAGATGTATTTTCAGAGTACGACCTGTCTCCTGACTCTCTACACCCTGCACCCGTTAAGCCAGACCGGTACTACAGGGTTCCAGATTCTCATAAATTTCTATATAAAAACCCTGCTGCTGACCCAGAAACTATATCTCAGAGTCCCAAAGGGGTCAAGGCTTCCACTGCAAAAAACCCTGTCCCCTCTGATAGGGATTCTATAGCACTGGACAGATGGGGAAAAAGGTTTACACCTCTGCTACCTTGGCTGTAAGGGCTTTAAATTGTCAGTTTCATATGCTTAAATATCGGCAATACTTAATGTCACTGCTAAAACAGAAAATGTTGACAAATTCTGAATGTTCTGAAAACAAGGAAATGCAGGATTTATTGCATGCAGCTGAACAAGTGGCAAAGCGTACTTTGCAATGTGGTTTTGATTCACTGGAGGCGTCTTGCAGGGCCGCTGTTACAGACTCTGTCATTAGAAGGCATGCTTGGTTAAAGGAACAGAATCTGCCTGATCATGTTAAAGCAAAATTATTGGATGCTCCATTACAGCATGATACTTTGGTGTTAAGGCAGAAGAGGTGTTGAAGAAAATGGAGGATAAGGCGAAATCTATGCAGACAGTAAAGGATTTCTTACAGGTACAGCCAACCAGATTTAGCAGGAACTGGCCTTCTAAGAATTGGCCCCTTCCAGTGTCAGACAGGCCACACAGAGGCAGATACAGATGCAGTAGAGGCAGACCCCAGCCCCAAGGCTCATACAGGCCTAAACAATGGGGTGCTTCTACCTCCAAAAGCGGAGAAGACAAATCAGAGCCATAATAGGAAACAGTCCCAATGACTTTCCTCTGCCAATGCCAAGCACTTAACTTTTGGCAGCACCCTTAGGGGGAAAGCTAGTACTTTTTTCACAAAATTGGCACATGATCACCCAGGACAAATGGGTCTTGGATATAGTCTCTCAGGGCTACAGGTTCCACTTTCACACCCTTCCAAAGACAAAAGGTATGCCAGACCTGCCACACAATCAGTGGGCAGAGGCACAAAAGCAAGTTTCATCTCTCATGGTCATGAGGGCTATTCAGCGAGTACCACAGCAAGAGCAGGGACAAGGATTTTACTCAACACTTTTCTTGGTACCCAGAAAGGACAAAGCCTGGAGACCAATACTGGACCTGTCTATTATAAACACTTTTCTGGATGTTCCAAAATTCAAAATGTTGACGCTGCAGCAGCTTCTGCCCATGCTGGGCAAGAAGGCTTGGCTTGTAACTTTGGACCTCAGAGGCATACCTGCATGTCCCAATCAGACAATCTTGCAGAAGATACCTCAGATTCATAGCTGGCTCAATGCACTACCAATTCTCTGCACTGCCCTTTGGCTTATCTACTGCGCCCAGGGTCTTCACAAAATGCCTGGCACCAGTAATTGCATTTTGCAGACAGAGGCATTCATATATATCCCTACTTGGACGACTGCCTTATTGAAGAAGAGAACAAAGACATTCTACTGAAGCATCTGGCGTTTGTAAAAAGATTACTAATTTGCCTAGGGTACAAAGTAAACGAAAAGAAATCAAAACTAGTACCCTCTCAAGAGATCATATTCCTGGGTGCAAGCTTAAATACAACTGCCCAGATGGCTTATCTCACACCAGACAAACAAAGGCAACTGACTTCTTACTTCGAAAAGATGGCAACAAAGACCCAGTTACCTGCAAGAAAAATTCTGCAGGCTTTGGGCTTCATGGCATCCTGCATTCTACTAATTCCATATGCAAGACTGCATATGAGGAAGCTACAATGGTATCTAAAAAGTGTTTGGACTCAACATTGCCACAGCCTGGAAACATTAATTACCCTCATTCCCTGCCTGCAACAGGAGTTTCGATGCTGGGCACAGGCCTGTCACCACAACAAGGGACAGCCATTCACTTTACCCATAGCCAGGCAGACACAACAGATGCATCAGATTATGCCTGGGGGTCCCACATGGCAGAAAAATGTGTTCAGGGCACATGGCCCACAAGCCAAATGCATAGTCATATCAATCAAAAAGAGATGCTAGCTGTACAGAATGCCCTGACAGCCTTCAAGGATCTACTCCATCCAGGACAACTGCTGATAAATACGGACAATACAACAGTCATGTGGTACATAAACAAGCAAGGAGGCACACATTCCTACCCCCTCTGCAGACAAGCCATGACTTTGTGGAACACCGCATTGACTTATACAATTCCTGCCAGGAAAGACAAATCCTCTGGCAGATGAACTAAGCTGAAACCTCATGGGCCCTCACGAGTGGAAACTAGATCCACAAGTCTTCAGCATGATAACAAGGAAATGGGGATGCCCGTAGATCTCTTTGCCTCCCTTCACAACTGCCAACTACAGAGATTCTGCACAAGGATTTATCACAAGCAAGCAGGAAAGTGGATGCTCTATCATTCAGCTGGAAAACCCTTACAGTATATGCCTTTCCTCCACTGCCTCTCCTCCCCAAGGTACTCCTAAATGGTCAGACAAGAGAAGCCAAAAATGATACCGATTGCCCCAGACTGGCCACGCCAGCACTGGTATCCAATCCTAAAGAGCTTGTCTCAAGACCCAGCCTGGATGTTACCTCAAATTCCTCATCTACTGACCCAACAAAACAATCAGATCCTGCACAGCCAACTCAGAACACTAAATCTGGCTGCATGGCAGATAATATAACAACTCAGAACACACCTCTCTCTAAAGCAGTTATGGATGTTATTTTGGAGGCCAGGAGGCCCAGCACCAGAAAATATTATGCAGAAAAATGGAAGAGATTCTGTGCTTGGAACCAGGCACAAGGAATTGACACCCTTGTACCAAATATTCCTCAGATTTTACAATACCTAACTGAGATGCTGGACAAAGGCCTATCCTTCTAATCAATTAAGATCCATGCCTCTGCCATTTCAGCTCATTACAATACAGACCCATCTATTTTTTCACATCCACTACTAAGGCAGTACCTCAGAGGGGCCAAAAACATAAGACCTCCAAGGAGAGCACCAATACCTACATGGACCTCAATTTTGTCGTGGAAAAGCTCACACTGCCTCCTTTTGAGCCAGCCAATACAGCCGAGATAAAATTCTTATCATGGAAAACAGCTCTGCTCCTAGCAATAACTTCAGCAAGAAGAGTCTCAGAGTTACAGGCATTAATGGCTGTGGAACCTTTTATTATTTTCCATCCAGACAGGGTTTCTCTAAGGACAAACCCAACATTTATGCCTAAGGTAGTGTCCATTGTGGCTCTTAACCAAACCATTCATTTGCCTACCTTTTATCCAAACCCACAGAATAAAGGGGAGAGACTTCTGCATTCTTTGGACATACACAGACAGCTACGCTTCTACTTGGACAAAACTAAAGCTTTCAGAAAGACTGAGCAACTTTTAGTGGCATATGGTGCAGGATCACAAGGAAAGGCTATTTCAAAGCAGACTATTTCAAAATGGATAGGCCACTGCATTCGTTTCTGCTATTCACAACATGGCAAATCAGTGCCTAAGGGCATTAGGCCACATTCAACTAGAGCAGCAGCCACTTCAGCAGCCTTCCTCAGAGGAGTACCAACCAAGGATATTTTGGAGGCTGCAACTTGGACTTCAGTGCACACTTTTACAAAGCACTACCACTTACCTCCTTACTCTAAATCCAGAGCAGGCTTTGCCACTGCAGTTCTGCAGGGCCTCATAGCCACTCCTAATTCTATTTAGGCCCAGCCACCCAACCTCAGCTTTGGGATTCAACCCAAGTGTAATGACTGCAACAGTGAAACACTATGAACATAGTACAGTTGTGTGCCTACCATAAATGTAGATGTTCGAGTGTATTCACTGTTGCAGTCCAGGTTACCCTCCCACCATCCCCCTTTCATTGCTGGGACTTATCTGTACTTCTCTATTCTATACAACCTATGTGGTGTATTTGCTTGTAGATGAAGGTAATGTTTGTTAGTGCATGCTTTTTTATAAGCAGAATTTTTAGCCTACCCTTTTGGGGGCACCTGACATCTGGGGCAAGAAAAACTGAAGAAAATGGCGTCTGCTGCATCTTTTATACCCCTGGCGCACTGACGGCAGGGAAGAGGCGACAGCAACCGACGCCGCACCAGGACTTTGGAGTTCAGGCCGACTGCGGGTAGCCTGCCAGCAGGATAACCTAAGTGTAATGACTGCAACAGTGAATACAATCTAACATCTACATTTATGGTAGGTACACAACTGTACTTTCCTCCACCCTGGGATTTGAATTTTGTTCTGGAAAAACTGACTCTGACACCCTTTGAACCTGCAGCTTCTGCTTCCTTAAAGTTTTGCACATGGAAAACTGTTTTACTGGTAGCCATCACTTTTGCTAGGAGAGTCTCTGAACTTCAAGCTATAATGGCTTCACAACCCTTTCTAATTTTCCACAGGGATAGCGTGTCTCTTCATAACCATCCTCCTTTCATGCCTAAAGTGGGTAATGACTTGTCCCTTAACCAATCTATCCACTTACCTACCTTTTTCCCTTCCCCTCAAAACTCAAGTGAATGGGTCCGCCACACCTTGGATGTACATAGACAACTCAGATTTTGCCCAGATAAGACCATATCCATTTGAAAAGTCTGAGCAATTGTTTGTTTCTTTACACTCCAGTGTGCTGGGTAAACCTGTCTCTAAACAGACTTGTTTCCACCCGGATCTCTAAGGCCATTTCTTTCTGCTACGCGTCTCAGGGGAAAACACTCTCTTCCTCATTTAATGCCCATTCCACTAGGGCTCCTCCTCTGGGGCCTTTTTCAAGGGTGTGGACACTGCCTCTATCCTGGAAGCAGTTACTTGGTCCTCTGTCCACACCTTCACAAAACACCTCAAGTTGGACTCTATCTCCTGATCCAGAGCAGGTTTTGCTAAGGCAAATCTGCATGGTTTTATGGAGACTTCCTGTGCCCCAACCTCCTGTTCCCACTCGTGAGCTTTGGTACTCTCCCTCACATTATGAATACTGCAACATGGGAATAGAAGGACATAGAATAGTTGTGTAAAATCTTACCTTAACCATAGATGTCCTTATCTTCCATGTTGCAATATTGTATCCCACCCACCGTTCCCCTTGGCTCATGTTTTTCTTCAGATATTTGGTTTACGTCTTATCCTTGGACTGGTATTTTGACTGGGACATTCAGTTCCTAGGATAGTACATGCAGATGTCACTTTTATGGCCTACATAAACTGCACCTTATGTGCAATGTCACACATACCTAGCAGTAGCTTAAGCCTTTGGTATACTGGCCGGATGTTCGGGTTGCCTAGGCAGGGAATTCCTCTTGTTATGAATACTGCAACATGGAAGAGAAGGACATCTATGGTTATGGTAAGATTTTACTCAGCTATTCTTTTTTGTAGTAGTAATTGATATGAGATCGTATCAAATGCTTTAGACAGGTTGAGAAATACTGAGAGGATTGGGTGGCCTTGAATGTCTGTTCTCATTTATGGTGTTTGTAAGTTGTAACAAGTCAATGGTGGTGCTGTGGTTAGGTCTGAAGCCATGTTGTTTAGGGGAGAGAGGTTTATTTTCAGCAAGATAGCTTAGTACCTGAAGTTGGATATTTTTGAAGATTTTGGATATAAGTGAATGTACAGTAATTGTCCTGAAATTAGTGTAGTTGTTATAAGGGCCTCCCTTATGGGGTGGGTGGCACTATATATGCTTTTTTTCCAGATGTCAGGAACGTGACATTTCATGATGAGTCTATTAAGAGGATCACTGATCATTGGCTTTTCAACAATACTTTTTTTAAACAAAAAAAATCTTTATTAAATTATCATGTATAACACAGGCAATCTTAAATTTGTGTAAATGAAAAACAACTTTAACATAATTTTAGTTGCAAACATTATGCATCACAGACCCCATTTAGACAATTGTAGTTTTAAACATTATACATCACTTATAGTCAGTCATTGTCAATTTAAGTATTACGTAACTCATTCAAATCCTGCCTTCTTTTAAACCTTGTTCCTCCTCTGCATATAATGTGCCCATACTTCCCATTTTTTCCCTTTTCTAAAGATCCCAGTGCCAGTTGCTTTATCTCAGTTACTATATTCACTACTTCTAGCAAAGTTGGTTCAGACTTAGATTTCTATTTTCTAGTAATTGCTTTTTTGCAGCCACCATAATTAGTCTGAAGACCTTAATATGTCTAGGCAATTCCGATTCTGTATCATAGCTCAAAAAGATCATTTCTTTAGTTGCACCAGTTTGCTCACACCGCATTTCTGACAGAGCAGTCTGCAGGGAATCTTTAAAGTCTGCCAGCTCATTACACTCCCAGAAAATATGCTCGGAGTTACCTCTTTCTTCCCCATGACACCTCCACCATTTGCTGTCTGAGGAAAAATTCTTTGGAGTCTACTTGGGGTATAAAAATACCTATGTAAACACTCACAAGCAAATATCCTAAATCTTATAGACTATGTTGCATATTTGGGAGGTATACATATATCTCCCCATTGTCATTGCTTATCCTGCCTCTCTTCCCAGTCTCTTCTAAGCTCCTCTGATTGATACTTATAGTTGTCATGAAATATTTTATATGCATTCCTAATTATTCCTTTTTTTTAATGGCAGCTTCTGTTCTAGATTCTATTAAAAACTCTACCAGTGCTGGTCTTTCGTTTAGGACCCCCCCCCCCCGTTTCTTTCTCTTTACCTGTACTCTGATATCAATTCTAGATAGGAAAGGTAATCTTTACCTGCAGTCCAAATAAATTCTTAGATTCTTCCCATTCTATTATCATTCCTTTTCTAGTTATTTGTTCCCAATACCTCGGATCATTTGCCAGTTTTCTCCAATAAATTCCAGCCCTCTCTTGCTTATTGCCTGTATCCCTAATTGAAGTCATCCCTGTCAGCAAAATCTTTTTTTCTGCATTCCTGTGCTGACTTAGTTATTAAAATACTTTCTGCTACTTTATGAATATAATATTCTGTATGATTATTGTCATTCCCCTCAAGGGTCTGCATCCAAAATCCCTGTCTCTCCTTGTTCTTGATCTTCTCCCCTGTGTCATCATCCTTTTCCACTTTGAATTATAGTTTTCTGCTTCTGCTATGTATAAGAGCTTTAACTGTGTTGCTCTAAAATTCCCCTTCAAATTGGGTAATCCTAGTCTGCTTTGTTCTGTTGGAAGAATCAGCTTTTCTCATGTGACCCTTGCCATCTTCCCCTCCCAGATGAAATCCCTCAGCTGTTTTTTTAATTCCACCTGACCTATGTATAAAACTAAAGGGACTAAAAACATTTTAACTGCTTGTATCTTACTATTCATATCCATATAACAAAGGTTCAGTTTTTTCAATTTTTGTATTATCTTCTGTTTAGTCTCTTCCCACATATCCTTAGCTGCCACAACAGAGACTTTTTTAATCCATACTGCCAAATACTTCGTTTTATCATGTCCCCATAAATATAGATATTGCTGGAGCAATTTATGTGTGGGTAGATAATTTACTGCTATTGCCTTTGTTTTAGCTTCATTAATTTTGTATTCAGAGAAGATTTGAAACGGTCTTAAAATGTTCCACAGCACTGCAATGTCCCTTTCTGGTTTTGTCAAATATAAACTAATATCCTGCGCAAATAGAAAAAATGTTTGAGTCCCTCATTTTCTTTGACAACAGTTCTAAGTATAATACAAACAAAAATGATGCAAGAGGACACTCTTGCCTGGTTCCTCTACTCAAGCAGAAATTATCAGAGAGGACTCCCTACTTCAATTTTTGCCTCTGATCCCCTCATACATGCTCCTAATCAACCTTATAACTTTATTATGGAAAGCAACTGCTTCCATTGCCCTGCTCATGAAGTTACAACATACTCTGTCAAATGCATCCTCTGCATTAAAGCCACTTCGATACTCGCTGAGAGAGTGGAGATGTTGTAGTTAGTATTGGGTTTTAAAATTGAAGTGAGTGGTTATTGAATTCTTCAGCTATTGTAGCTGGGGATTTATCTGAAGATGAGCTTAGATGTTCATCTCACATTGCTGCAGTCCTTACATATGGGTAGTCCGCTGTCCTCGGTCGGCCCGAATACCAAAGTATTAGGCTGACGTCGGTCACGGCGCTTAAAACTGACATCAGGACGTCAGGGTACAAAAGCGCATGACCGACGTCATATCCTCAGTCTTTTTTGCCGCATGGTCCGATGCAGAAGCAGCGTTGCAAGTGCCGTTCGGCGTTCTGAAATTTTTCGAGTTCGGAGTTTCAGACCGAATCCAAGTTGGCTAAGTACCCCGTTGGGGAATATTTTGGTTTTTTCTTGCCTCAGTGTATTATTGGATGTTTCTGAGTCTTCGGCTGAAGACTTGCAGGAGTACACTCCTTATTCTGATTCTGATGCAGAAGATTCCACTCCTTCTGCTTCTCCTCCAGAGGATTTTTCTTTTTCAGAGACTCTTCATTCTATGAGGGAACATTTTAAGTGGGAAGGTCAGGACTTCTCTGATTCACGGAAAAGGCTTAGGGAATTTTTGTTTTTACCTCAACATAGGCCCTTAGCTATACCCCCTGTTCTGGATGTTGTGCAAGATGTATTTTCAGAGGCTTCACTTAATCCTGATTCTCTGCCTCCTGCGCCTGTTAAACCGGATAGGTATTACAGGGTGCCTGAGGCTCATAAATATCTCTATAAGAGTCCTAGGGCGGACCCAGAAACTATTAGTCAGGGACCTAAGGGTGTCAAGGCCTCTGTTGTAAAGAATCCGGTTCCTCTAGATAAAGAGGCCAGAGCTTTGGATAGATGGGGAAAGAAAGTCTACACATCTTCTACCTTAGCAATGAGGGCTTTAAATTGCCAGTTTCATATGTTGAAATATCAAAATTTTATTCTTTCACAATTGAAATCTAAGGTGGATGCTCTGGCAGAAGGCATTGACTGTAAAGAATTACAAGATTTGGTGCATGTCTCTGAACAGGTGGGTAAGAATTCTTTACAGTGTGGTTTTGATGCTTTGCAGGCCTCTTCTAGGGTGGCTGCCACTGGTTCAGTTCTTCGCAGGCATGCCTGGCTTAAGGATCAGAATTTATCTGACCATGTTAAGACAAGGATTTTGGATGCTCCTTTGCAGTCTGAAGTGTTGTTTGGTCCACCTGTGGAGTCAGTCTTGAAGAAATTGGAAGACAAGGCTAAGTCTATGCAGACTGTTGAAGATTTTTTGCAAGTGCAGCCTCCAAAGTTTAGTAGAAATTGGCCTGCTAAGGGGTGGACGTATCCTTCTTCTGATTCTCAGTCTAGGGGTAGATCTAGACGTGGTAGGGGCAGAGCTCAGAGTTCCTTCAGACCTAGAACATGGAGTTCACCAGCACAGTCTTCGTGTGAGGGCAGGGGCCAGTCCTTTCGTAAACAGGCCCAATGACCTACTTTTTCAGCTGCCAGAACCTTCTTGCCTGGCAGCACCTTTGGGAGGACGGTTGGCACTCTTCAAGGAAAATTGGATTTTAATTACCCAAGACAAATGGGTATTGGATATCATACACCAAGGTTACAAGTTTTATTTCCATACTTTACCTCCTTTCAAAGGCATGCCAGACGTTCCCCCTCAGCAAAGACTAGAGGCTCACAAACAGATTTCTCTACTACTTCAAATAGGAGCTATACAACCGGTCCCTCTGCCAGAAGTGGGCCTGGGATTTTATTCTCGCCTGTTTCTAGTACCAAAGAAAGTGAACACGTGGAGACCAATTTTGGATTTATCTATCCTCAACACATATCTGGACATTCCCAAGTTCAAAATGTTGACGTTACAACAGCTTTTACCTCTGCTGGGCAAAGATCACTGGATGGTGACTCTGGATCTCAAGGAGGCTTACCTTCATGTTCCTATCAGGCTCAGTTGCAGGAAGTATCTGCGTTTTCGGGCTGGGACTTTTCATTATCAGTTCTCTGCATTGCCCTTTGGCTTATCTACTGCGCCCAGAGTGTTCACAAAGGTTCTGGCTCCAGTGGTAGCTTTCTTCAGGCTAAGAGGAATACAAATTTATCCTTATTTGGACGATTGCCTGATTCTGGCTCAAGGAAAGGACGAACTTCTTCATCATTTACAGTTTGTGATGGCAGTGTTAAGATGCCTAGGGTATTCTGTGAACGAAATAAAGTCCAGTCTAGTACCCTCTCAGGACATGTGCTTTCTGGGTGTGAGACTGAATACAGCATCCCAGATGGCCTTTTTGACCCCGGACAAACGAAAGGATCTTTCTCTTTACTTCCATCAATTGTCTCGTCAGTCCAGGCTGACTGCAAGGACAGTCCTTCAAACCTTGGGGTTCATGGCATCTTGTATTCTGGTACTTCCCAATGCCAAACTGCATATGAGGAAGCTACAGTGGTATCTCAAAAATGTATGGACGCAACACTGCCAAGATATGGACACTGTCATTCAGATAATACCTTGCATTCAAAAGGAATTCTTGTGGTGGGCTCAGGAATGTCACCTAAACAAGGGACTCTCTGTGACCCGACCAGAGGCGAGTCAGATTCTAACGACAGATGCCTCAGACAAAGCTTGGGGAGCTCATCTAAATGGAAAATGGGTACAAGACACGTGGCCTGCCAGACTTCAACATTTACATATCAACTTGAAGGAGATGTTAGCAGTCCAATTTGCATTGATAGCTTTCAAGGATTTACTTCTTCCAGGGCAGGTGTTGATTCAAACAGACAACACAACTGTCATGTGGTACATCAACAAGCAAGGGGGGACACATTCATACCCTCTATGCAGACAAGCAATGATTTTGTGGGAGACTGCTCTCAGTTTACAGCTACATCTTCAGGCAAGGTTTCTGCCGGGAACACAGAACTCCTTAGCAGATGTGTTGAGCAGACAAATTATGGATCCCCACGAGTGGAAATTGGATCCTCGTGTATTTCAAAAATTGACAGTGTTATGGGGAACTCCAGACATAGATCTGTTCGCTTCTCCACTAAATTACCAGCTGCCAAAGTTTTGCACGGAAAGGTTTCATCCCACAGCTTGGAAAGTGGATGCTCTCTCATTCAGTTGGAGCAATCTTCACGTGTATGCTTTTCCACCACTGCCTCTCCTCCCAAAGGTACTCCTGAAGGTCAGACAGGACAAGCCAACCATGATTTTAATAGCTCCGGATTGGCCTCGACAGCACTGGTACCCCTTACTGAGAAGTCTGGTACGGGAGCCTCCATGGCCTTTGCCTTCGATTCCACACCTGCTGTCTCAGGAGAACAGTCATTTACTCAATGTCAAACTTCACTCTCTGCATCTAACAGCCTGGCATATTCTGTTTTAAACCCTGGAGGGTCTCAGCTTCCACAACAAGTTTTGAATGTTATTTTGGAGGCCAGAAGGCCTAGTACAAGGAAAGTTTACGCAGATAAATGGAGGAGATTTTTAATTTGGAGTACAGCAAAGGTCTTTGATGTTTCTAAACCTAATTTAAATGTTGCTCTTCAATACCTTACTGAGTTATTGGACAAAGGTTTGTCCTTCTCCTCTATAAAGGTTCATGCTGCAGCAATTTCTGCTCACTATGACTGTGATCCACCATTGTTTTCTCATCCTTTGTTTAAGCAATTCCTTAGAGGGGCAAAGAATATAAGACCCCCACGTAGAGCTCCTACTCCTGCTTGGGATCTCAATTTTGTGTTGGAGAAACTCACTCTACAACCTTTCGAGCCTGCAGCGACTGCCGAGTTGAAATATTTATCATGGAAGACTGCTTTTTTGTTGGCCATTACCTCTCCGAGAAGGGTTTCTGAATTACAGGCCCTTATGGCGGTTGAGCCTTTCTTAATTTTCCACAAGGATAGGGTGTCTTTGCGTACTAACCCTTCCTTTATGCCTAAAGTGGTTTCTAGTGTGGCTTTAAACCAAACTATTCATTTGCCTACTTTTTATGCAAACCCCCAAGATAAAGGGGAGAAGATTTTGCACACTTTGGATATACACAGACAGTTACGATATTATTTGAGCAGAACTAAAGGGTTCAGGCCGTCTCAGCAGTTGTTTGTTTCATTTGCTTTGGGTTCTCAGGGCAAACCTGTTTCAAAACAAACTATTTCTAAGTGGATTGGTTTTTGTATTGCTTTCTGTTATTCCCATCATGGTAAGGAGATTCCAGCTGGGATTAGGCCTCATTCCACTAGGGCTACTGCCACTTCTACAGCTTTTTTAAGGGGGGTGGCTACTAAAGATATTTTGGAGGCAGCTACTTGGAGTTCAGTGCATACTTTCTCTAAGCATTACCACCTTCCACTTTACTCTAAATCTAGGGCTGGATTTGCCACTGCAATTTTACAGGGCATTTTGGCAGCTCCTAATGCTTTATAGTTTTGCCATCCTCCCTTACCTCTGCTTTGGGATTCTACCCATATGTAAGGACTGCAGCAATGTGAGATGAAGAACATAGTACAGTTTTGTACCTACCATAAATGTAGATGTTCGAAGATCCACATTGCTGCAGTCCACTTTACCCTCCCTCCTTCCCCTCTGTAGTTAGAGGTAGTTGTGTGGTTTGGGTTGTAAATATTGTAAATATGGTTAGTGCAGGGGTGGTTGGTTGTTTTTTGCTGTTTTTTTGGCCTTTCTTGTTAGGGCCTTCTGACATCTGGGGCAAGAAAAGACTGAGGATATGACGTCGGTCATGCGCTTTTGTACCCTGACGTCCTGATGTCAGTTTTAAGTGCCGTGACCGACGTCAGCCTAATACTTTGGTATTCGGGCCGACCGAGGACAGCGGACTACCCATATGTAAGGACTGCAGCAATGTGGATCTTCGAACATCTACATTTATGGTAGGTACAAAACTGTACTTTTTGCATTATGTCCTGAGTTTGATTAGAAACGAACACTCAAAAGAATTTGGAGTTTTTATTGAAATTTTGCATATTATAATATTTTTGTCTGATTTTAAACTGTGCTTAGTTATATTTCTGAGGTGCCTGAAATGTTGTAAGCTTTTTAAAAACTCAAAAAAAAGTCTGCCAGGATTTCCAGGCTTTGTCACTTTCTGTCATCGGTTATCTGTTTTTTTTTTTTTGTTTGTTTGTTTTAATATACAAATACAAGGTTAAGTTTTACTCTCTCCTTTCTTAGTTGGGCATATTCATTTAGTATGCTGAAAAAAATATTATTGAATTTTAATGCAGCTTCATTTAGAGGTAATGTTTTTAATGAAGACCGATTGTATGATTGTGAATTGTGTTTAAAAAAAAAACAAAAACTTAGTTTTCTCTTTCTTTGTGGTAAAATCTTGTTTCTTAGGGTTAGTCAGCATGTCTAAGGAACATAGACCCTCTGGGTTTAAAAAGTGTGCGAGGTGTGGTTACAAAATGTCCATAACGGACGACCACTCCTCGTGCGTTTATTGTTTAGGCGCCAAGCACCTACAAGAGTCCTGTAGCGTGTGTCATGCCTTTTCTTCGAGAGTCCTCCAGGAGAGGAAGAATAAATTAATTTTAAAAGGTCTGATTAAGCCATCCTTCGAGGAGGCTTTATCTTCCTCTTCCTCTCCTACGAAAAAGAAAAAAGCGTCGGCTCCGACCAGTCTGTCGGAACCGACTGCCAAAAAACCTAGGCAGGCTTCTCCATCGGCTCCACGGACTTCTGAGCCGAGGGCGGAACGGTCTGCCTCGATGCCTCCAGTCTCGACCCCTCTGGTTTCGGAGCCGAGGACTGGGGCATCGAGAGGCGGGTCACCTTCATCGGCTCCACTGATTTTGGAGCCGATGAGGGTTGCCGGCTCAGACTCTTCCCCTTCGGCGCCGAAGTCCTCCTCGGCACCGAGGGAAATTGTTTTGAGATCTCCCTCGGAACCGATAGTAATTGAATCCATTCAGAGCCAGTCCCCTAGTCCTATGGAGCCGATGGAGAAGTTGTTTCGGACCCGATCGGTGTCATCTAGATCCTCCAAGATGTCTGATTCGGACATCGACAGGGTGCTCCTAAGACTTTTCCAGTCTCCGGTGTTTCAAAAGTTAGTTTCGGCTCCAGCCCATTCGGCTTCGGAGCCGATGGTCCACCCTGCTATTATGGTTCCTCCTCCAACAGCCTCGGCACCGTTGGTGCTGGTGGAACCGATGGAGGTTTTCGGGTCGGGCCCGACCCTTACTCCAACTCCGGCTCTTGAGTCGGAGTTTGGTACGCAGACTTCTTCTGTCGGCCCCGGGGGGGACGCTTCGGGACTGATGTTTTCGGTCCCAAGCCTTCCTCTCAGTGCCTCGGCTGCGGGAGTGCCGTCTACCATTGTGGCCACGGAGGTGGGACCTTCCCAGGATTCTGGTGGTCCCGACATCAGGGCCATGAGGAGTGCGTTAGCCAAATCTTCTTTGGCTACCTCCACGGTCTCCCCAGCTCCTTCCCTGCATACTGAGACTGGGTATTTGGCAGTCCCCCTGTCCTTAGCGGAGCCCCGGGGCCTGAGGTTACCCCCACTGGGGTCCCCCCCCCTCCTGGAGGTCCCTCTGAAGCTTCTTTGGAGGAACCCCCCAGGAAAAGATCGTGCAAGAGGAAGCACGTTGACTCCCCTGATGAGTCTCTTACATCAGACACTGATCTCAGTGATGCAGAGGGGTCCCCTAAGTCATCCTCAGATGATGTCTCCTTTGCAGACATCCTGGAAGCCCTTAAACAACGAGGCGGCTGGCAATCCAAACCCCCTTCTGCTGATGAGTCGGTGTTCCTTAAGGCCTTCGGGGCTCAGCCCTCCGCCTCCTGGGTGTCTCCGCCCTTCGACGAGCTCTTGGATTTGATCTGTCGAAGGGCATGGGAACACCTAGACTCTGTGGAACCGGTGCCTGCTCATCCTAATAAGTTCCTGTCAGCACCCCCGGAAAAAGAGTTTCTGACGAAAGGTGTGGCTGTAGATGCTTTGGTGGTGGCATCTGCTACCCAGTAAGATGTAGCAGAGGCTTCGACGTCCGTCCATCCTCCTAATAAGGAGTCTAGGAGCATGGATTGGTACGGTAAGCGCACCCTAAGTTCAGCGGCCTTTACATTAAGGTCCTTGAACTATCTCACGCACTTTACCAGATTTCAGAGGGATCTGATTAAAGAGCTTTCCGATACCCTCTTGGGTAACCTGCCTGAGGAGCTGGCCCAGACGGTTGGCTCTCAGCTGGCTACGCTGTCGTCCATATCAAACTCGTCCATGAGGCTCATTTCTTATGCGGCCGAAGGGGCGAGTAGAGTGGCGGGTACAGGCATTGCTCTACGGAGACAAGCCTGGCTCTGCCTGTGTCATTTTGCGGAGGCCTTTAAGTCTTCCTTTGCCGACGCCCCCTTTGATGGGTCCTCCTTGTTTGGACCCAAGGTAAAGGACACACTGACCCGCTGCGAGCAAGAAGGTAAGACTTTGACTGCCGTAGGGGCACGATTTTCCACTCCCTTTCGGCCTTACCCCAAGGCTAAAAGAGGAGGGAAAATGTGGTTCCGTAGATCTCAGAAGTCTTACCCCCTCACAGCAGGACGATCCCCCTTCCAGAGGCGGGGGGGGGGATTCTTCTGGAAGACGCCGTCCCAGAGGCGGCAGAGGCCCTCGCAACACTGGAGACCGCGAGTCCTTTCGTGGCTCTTCAGCCTTTCACAGTCCCTGAGGGATTGCCTGACTGTGCAGCTCCGGAGCCAGTCGGGGTCATTTTTCGAGGCACCTAAAAGCCTGGGAAGGTATCACTCAGGGCCGATGGGTGCTTCGAATTATCGCCGGAGGTTACGCCATCCCTTTCTCTCACTCTCCACCTCAGTCCAAAAAAATCCCGGACCCGCCACCCAGTCAACGGGAAACTGCAGCCTCAGAAGTTGCAAAGCTGCTGCAAAAAGGAGTCATCCAACCGGTCCCCGCAGACCAGATCGAATTAGGGACTTACTCAAGATTCTTTTTGGTGCCAAAAAAGACCGGGGACTTGAGGCCCATTTTGGATCTCAGCATTCTAAACCGTTCAGTCAAAAAGTCCAAGTTCCGAATGGTCACCCTACAAACCATTCTCCCATTGCTGGAGAAAGGTGTTTGGATGTGCTCCATAGATCTTAAGGACGCTTATTACCATATCATGGTACATCAAGCGTCCAGGAGACATCTGCGCTTCAGCCTAGGAGGCAGTCATTTTCAGTTCCGTGCGCTGCCCTTTGGTCTCACCACAGCCCCCAGGGTGTTCACCAAATGTTTGGCGGTCGTGACTGCTCACCTGAGAAGTCTAGGATTCCAGGTGTTTCCGTATCTAGACGACTGGCTCATAACTGCCACCTCCAAGCATCTACTATTACGGAGCCTACAAGCCACGATATCACTGGGCAATTTCCTTGGAATCACCTTCAATTGGCCAAAGTCTGTGTTGCTGCCATCTCAACGCATAAGCTTCATCGGAGTAGAGATAGACTCAAACCGAATGCGGGTCTACCTACAGACAGGATACAAACCATACAGGCTCATGTTCGAGCCTTATTTCCCAGATCCAAAGCCCCAGCCAGAATGGTCCTGCAGCTATTGGGATCCATGTCCACCACGGTTCTTCTAGTTCCCCTAGCAAGGTTGCACATGAGATTTATCCAGTGGCTTCTTTCAGCTCAGTGGTCCTTTCAGGAACTCCCTCTCAGTCACCTCATATGGATCACGGAAACCTGCAAACGGGACCTTTGCTGGTGGCTGGTGCCCTCCAATCTGGATCAGGGACGACCCTTTGTTCCACCTCCTCCTGTGGCCACTTCGGACGCCTCCCAGATGGGGGGGGGGGGGCATTCCCTGGGCAGGTCAGTCCAAGGCAAATGGCATCCAGAAGAGACCCTACTTCATATCAACATCCTAGAAATGAGGGCGGTGCTTCTGTACCTTCAAGCCCTTCACGATTACCTCCCTCAGGGGGTAATTGCCGTTCACTCCGACAACATGTCAGTGGTCTGGTACCTGAACAAACAGGGAGGGACCAGATCCTATCCCCTTTGCAGAGAGGCCATGAGAGTTTGGGAATGGGCAGTGTCGACCAAACGCTTTCTAGTGGCAACTCGTATCCCGGGCAAGTCCAGTGTGATAGCCGACAGACTGAGCAGAACTATCTTCTCTCCACACGAATGGTCTCTGAACATTACAGTTGCAAATCAGATTTTCAGCAAATGGGGAGTTCCGTGTTGCGACCTCTTTGCGACTCCACTGAATGCGAAGTGCAAAAAGTTCTTCTCCCTCACCCCGGTTCCGGGGAAGAGCCCTATGGACGCACTAGCCCGTCCGTGGCCCACCGGCTTGCTTTATGCTTTTCCCCCAGTTCCTCTCCTTCCCAGGGTGATCCAAAAGGCGTCTCTCTTGGGGAGCAAAATGATCTTAGTTGCTCCTTACTGGCCTCGTCAAGTATGGTTCCCCTATCTTCGGAAATATGCACTGGAAGGTCCATGGTTCCTGGATCAGATCCCAGACCTATTGGTTCATCAGTCGGGACTATTCCACCAGTCCCTACACACCTTAAAATTGACGGCTTGGCTCCTCCTCTTCCGACTATAGTCAGGAGTCATACCTTGGATCCGGAAGTTGTACACATTTTATCTTTGGCCCACAAGTCTGCTACAAAGAAATTGTATTCTAGCAAATGGAAAAGATTTGCTATTTGGGCTCAACTCCGGGGTCTGGATCCCATAACTATTCCTGTATCAGAAGTACTGAAATTTCTAACTTCTCTTTTCAATCAAGGCTCTTCAGTCTCTACCATCAAGTTTCAATTGGCAGCTATTTCCAATTTTCACGAATCTATAAACCCACCTTTAATGAGCAACAGATTGTGTAAGATCTTCTTGAAAGGTGCTGCGCTTTTAAGACCTCCGATTTCTCATCCTGCTCCTCCATGGGATCTCGATGTGGTGTTACGCGCCTTAACTTCCTCCCCCTTCGAACCGGCAGTAACATGTGATTTAAAATTTCTATCATGGAAAACTGCCTTTCTGGTGGCGATTACTTCTGCCAGAAGGGTTTCAGAGCTTCAAGCTTTGTCTGTAAAACCTCCGTACTTGGTTTTTCACAAAGACAGAGTATCTCTCAGGCCAAATCCATCCTTTGTCCCTAAAGTTTGTTCCAGTTTCTGCCTACAACAGTCATTAGAACTTCCAGTCTTCTTTCCGAAGTATTCTAACAAAGCGGAATTCATATTCCACACATTAGATGTCCACAGGCAATTGCGTTTTTATTTAGATAGGACCAAACAAGCAAGGAAAACAGATCAGTTGTTTGTTTCCTTTGCGGGCAATAAATTGGGCAAAGCCGTCACAAAGGTCACTATTGACAAATGGATCGGGGACTGTATTACTCAAGCTTATTCTTATTCTAATAAAGAGCTTACCACCTCTGTCAAAGCTCATTCTACAAGAGCTATGGCTACTTCGATAGCATTTCATTCAAAGCTTGCCATTAGTGATATGTGTGCTGCAGCTACATGGTCTTCCCCGCACACTTTCATTTCCCACTACAAATTGGATGTGGCATCTAGAGGACGAGCTTCATTTGGTTCCACAGTGCTCAGGAGTGTTTTCCAATGAGCCACCCGGGATTTAGGTGCTAGGGACGCTGTCCCATCAGTACTGAATGTAGGCGAGATAGGATCACAACATCTTTTAGTTATGTACTTACCATAACTTTAGATGTTTGGGATCCATCTCGCCTACATTCCCAATAACCCACCCTCCTCCCCCCTTCCTTGGAGATCAGAGGATATCAGAAGGTCCGAATCCTGTTGTTTCATCTTGAAACATCTGACAATGTTATATAAACAAGTTGTGCACGTGTGCATGAATGCGGACAAACAAGATCTGGGGGATTAGCGGTGGTGCATCCTGGGATAAGAAATAGCTCAGCCAATAAGAGGCCTCGCTCTATAGCATAGCGTGTCGAGTCTGAGCCGAGGGATTGGCTCCGAGCCCATCAGTACTGAATGTAGGCGAGATGGATCACAAACATCTAAAGTTATGGTAAGTACATAACTAAAAGGTAATGAAGTAAAGGTGAGACATTGGCACTTCCCCACCTACCTGTTAAAAAGAGAGGAATTTAAGGATATTGGGAATTTTCTGTGAGTTATTAGAGAAGAGAGAGTATTCAGGAAGTTATAGCTAGTGAGTGGAATAAAATGAAAGTGGAGTTTAAAAAGTAGGATAGAAATGAGAAAGATATCCAGTTAAGAAGTAGTAATAATTATTTAGCGGGGCTGACAAAAGTAATTATTACAAAATAGGGGGAATCTCACAGAACAAGATGCTTAATTCCAGAGTACTAAAGAGAAAATAAGAAAGTACCTGGCTAATATGCATAAATTTAGAAAGATTTTTTTTTGGTAACTCCAGAGCACAAAAATTTTAGGCACAACAATTTAGGCAACAGTAAGTAGAAAAGGTTGTGCCAAACTTAGGGAGCCTATAACAAGAAAAATAACCAGATAATCCTATAGCAGTATTGGAGATATTTTGGAAATTTTATGAAAATGTATATGAAGCAGAGAAGTGGGGAAATCAAGAAAAAGCAAAAATGGACATTATGGAAGACTTAAATATGACAAGGTTAGTGGTAGAAGAGGCTTAAATACTAACAGTTAAAATAGGAAGCGATAAGATGAAAAATACTGATGTATAACCAATCTGCCAGAAAGTCTCCAGGAATAGATGGTATTCAAGTGGAAAAGTGGAAGCTAGGAGGGAAATAAGTGATAAAGATCTGGAAGGTTTTGTTCAACACTATTTTTAAAAGGATGGGAGGCAACGATATCCTGTTTATAAAGTGTTTGTGTGTAATGGCTAAAAGAATGGCAGAGGTGATGCCAAAATTGATGTGGACCAATTTGGTTTTGGGGGAGGCAAACATTTGACAATATTAATAGAACAGTGATCTAGAGGAAAGCAGAATTTAACAAAATACTGCTGTTACTGGTGGGTGTAGAGAAAGCATTCGACAGAGTAAGATGAGATTTTAGGAGTAGGGTAATGGAAGCATTTGAATTGCCTGATATGATAATATGGTTAATTAGAAGGATATATGTGGGATTGGCGGCAAAAATCAAAGTGCAAGGGTTCCTCTTTGAAGTTGCATCTAAACAGAGGAGCCAGCCGAGGGGGGTCTTCTTTCCCCTTTGTTGTTTGTATTGCATTTAAAACTATTGGCAAAGAAAATTAGGGACTCAGAAATTCAAGGATGTAAATGGTATAGCATTCAAGAAAGGTTGGCTTTACTTGCAGATATTATTTTGTACCTGATGGAACAAAAAAGGATCTCAGTGTTGTGCAATATTTTGAGGCAGTTCTGTTTTTTTTTTCAGGATATAAAATTATTGAAGGTAAAACAAAGGCTGTAGCTATAAAATATGTACCCCACCCATATTGGTTCAGCAATACTCATTTATGGGGGCAAGATAAGTAGTAGTGTTTAGGATTATTGATTAAAAAGGCTTTTGTTATGGCAGCTAAATATATGTGGTAAGAGACTAAACAAAAGATAATAAAAAAATGAGAAACTGCAAGCTCTTGCCTATGGATATGGATAGCAAGATACCATACCAATTATATCCTTGAATTTCTGAGTCCCTTATTTTCTTTGCCAGTGGTTCTAAATATAATGCAACTAACAAAGGAAAAGGGGACACCACAAGCAGAAATTATCAGAGAGGACCCAACCCATTTTAATTTTCGCCTCTTGATCCCTCGTATATCCCCCTAATCAAGAGTATAATTTTTCTTGAAATGCAAATGCTTCCATTGTCCTGCACATAAAGTCCCAGATTACTCTATCAAATGCTTTCTCTGCATCAAGACCCACCAATAACAATGGTATTGTCTCACATTCTGCTTCCCTCTAGATCATCAGTGTTCTGTTAATGTTGTCAAATGTTTGCCTCCCCTCCACAAAACCACATTGATTCTTATTTATCAGTTTTGGCATTACTTTTGCCATTCTTTTAGCCATTATAGACATAAACACTTTATAATCATGGTTTAGTATTGAAATTGCCTGTATGAAGCTAGTTCTGATGGATCCTTTACCCTCTTTAGGTGTTACAGCTACCACTGCTTTCTTCCAGGATGTCAGTATTCTCCTCCTAAAATACTGCTAAACAAAACCTTCCAGATATTTCAGTTTTTTTCCCTCCTAGCTTCCAAACTTCCATAGGAATACCCATCTATTCTTGGGGACTTTCCTGTAGATTGGTTCTATATTACAATTTTATCTCATCTACTCCTATCCTAACTGTTAGTAATTGAACCTCATGTACCTCTAACCTTGGCATATTTAATTATTCCATAAACATTTCTATCTTTTCTTGATTTCCATATTTCTCTGCTTTATACAGACTTTCATAGAATTTCTGAAATATTTCTAATATCTCTACAGAATCTCTTTATCTTCCTTGGTATAGGCACACTAAGCTTGGCGATAGCCCTTTCTACTTTCTTTTGCCTGATTGTCGTACTAAAACTTTTTGTGCTCTAGTGTTATCAAAAAGCAGTTGACTAACAGCAATCTTTCTAAACTCATCTATATTATCAAGGTAATCCCTTATTTTCTGCTTAGAATTTTGCAGTTGATCCTTCTGTTGTCTTGTAAGATTCCCCCAATTCTGCAATACTTTAACATTTGTCAGTTCCTCTAAATTCTGTTACTTCTTAACCATAGCTCCCTTTCTTTTATTTTCACCCTAGTTTTAAACTCCACCTTAATTTTATCCCACTCCCTAGCTATATTTTCAGAAGTAATTTCTGTCTTCTCAAATTGCTCCTGAATAATCTCCACTAGCTACTTTTAAATTCCTCTTTTCAACAGATGCAGAAAAAAGTGCCAGTGTCTCATTTTTATTTCATTACCCTGTGTGTTTGTTTTAGTTATTATTGGTGCATGATCTGAAATGGTTATTGGGTATGTATCAAGACCGTGAATTAAATGCACATTTTCTTGTGAAATGTAAATTCTGTCTAGCCTAGCCCAGTTTTTATGTCTTTGGAAATATGTAAATTCACTCCAAGCTCCTATTACTGAATTTGCATCTTACATGCAAACTATTTTCATAAATTGATTCAAAACTCACCCTTCCTTTGTTATACTTTCCCTTCTGGTCCCCAAATACATCTTCACTGCTGCAAATCAAATTCCAATCCCCACCTATAAGTAATATTCCTCGCTGAAAACTGATTATTTCTCCCAGAATTTTCTTAAGCTCCATTATAGCAGTTTTAGGTGGAATATAAATGCATGCCAGCATAATCCTCCTCCCTTGCCAGTAGCCCCTTCGCACTGCAAATCTGCCATTATTAGATTTTTTTTTATCCTCTTCTATCACTATTGGAGCTCCTCTTGCAATTAATATAAGTACTCTTCTTTTCCTGTGTCCCAGATATTCTGCTGAGTAACCATCCTGAAAACCTTTCTTTATCAAATTCACATGTTCAGTTCTTTTCAGGTGTGTCTCCTATAACAGCTATTTGCACTCTACAGTTTTTAATATAGTTCACTATTCATTCTTTTTTGTATCTATCTGTGATACTGTTGATATTTAAAGACATTACAGAAAACATAATTGTATTAAGTTAATTCCTATCTTTTATGTATAACATCTTTTTTGTTAAATGTCTAGTTCCAGCTTTCATGTTACATGCCAACACTGTTTGGCAGGCTGAACGTTTATATAGTTTTTTTCTTGTCATATCCATTTGAGCCTATGCCACATCTTACAAAACTTTGTTTTATTAAACCCCCAATACCCCCTAAAATCTATTAATTTAATACCAACACATCTTCAGATATTGAAGCTTTGCCCTCCTAATAGAAACAAATGTCTCACACTGACAGGCAAATTTATAGACTTGAGTTGACTTAAAAGAAAGGTTATTCATGTTATGACGCATGGTGCAGTCTGAATTTCTGAGTGCTATCTTTCTATCTTTGTAGCTCTCTCAACTGGGAAAATCCATGAATGCTTTCAGAGAACATTATCTCCTGGCAAATTTCTTTTTTTTTCTCCAGCCAATCACTCTCCACCAGACTGTGACCAATTTCTTTTTATCAGATTGTCTTCATGGAGACGTGAGAACCAACCGATCAGTTTCTCTTTATCAAATTGTTTGCATGGAGACATGAGGGCCAGATACAAAATTGCTACTAAGCATACATTAATTTGTTAAAAAAGCTCTTAATATTCAACGTTCTTTTTCATTTACTTGTCTTCTCTTAAAACTTGTTACTAAATCAGTCTAAGGTCCTTAATTCAGTCATTACCCTGTGCAAGAATGAGTAAAAGCACATTCATTTTTCTTTTGTCGTGCCCTTTTAACCTGGCTTTTTTTACATTGCAGTGCCTACATTTCTTAAAACTGAATATGAAGAAAGCAGAAAGAAAGGGTAAAAAAGAACAGCAGCAACTATTTACAATCCCCATTACACTTAAAAATATCTGAGAAAACTTTACTTTATAGCAAGCAAAGAAAACCACAGACCACAAAAATAGTACTGTTAAGAAAAATTGTTTTATTTATTCAGTTAACTTTTTCCCCTCTCTTCCTCTCCCCAGAGCATTTTTTCCAAACAATGACATGAAGTAGGGCATATACTTTAGAGTCACCCACAAGTTTAACAGATTTTGAAAAAGTCCAATATTTCCAGAGTTTCTTATTCTGTCATATTTCACAAATATAATTATTGCATTGTAATACTACATTTTAAGTTACTGGTTTTATTACTGTTCATCTACATCTAAATTCGGTCTCTGATTCATTTACAACATACTCTTGATTCTTCTAGTCAACTCTTGTGCTCCCTTCCTTCTTTCCAACATCTTCTGTTGAAACAGTAGAACAGGTTTCACAGGTACTCTCTCTCTGTTGGCTTTATTACCAAAAGAACACTTTTTCTTGAACAAACTTTTGTATTTCCTCCTTAGCATGTACTTCATCAAAAAATGATTTTGTCCCTCCGGGGAAAAATACCTTGAAGACAGCTGGGTAAAGCAGTTTGATTCTCACACCTGCAGCTCGAGATTCTCTGAATAATGGGATGAATTTACTCCTCTTCTGCATGGTGTAGAATGAGTAATTATTCTCTGCAAACACTCTGCTGTTTCCCACCTTTAGTATTTTGTCCTCCTGCTACAGTTTTGTCAGTCAACTCCTTCTGCTGGTAGGATTGCATCTTTACTAATAAAGGTATAGGTCCCTTCGTATGACGTCATCTTAAACTTTTTCTTATCTCAGTTCATATGAACAGCTCATTCCTGCTTTGGGGTTCAGCAACAGCCTGTTGAGACAGGTTTTAAGGATCCTCAAAACTACCTGTAGATACAGTTTTTTAGGATCCTTTGGGTGGGGTTCTCCCACGTTGGGTCAGACTATCCCATGTGAGTCATTCTCTGGCACCACTGTGCTAAAGATTACTTGTCAGTGCAAGAAAAATCTGAAGATAGTACACAGTGCCTCTTAATACCACTGACCTATTGATGCCCATATAGGGAGGGAGTACTTTGAGCCTGAAGGTAAACTGTGAACAGCTGTGGAAATTGGGACAGGTGTCAGGCTTTTGGAGGTAGGAATCTCAGAAATCAGAGAATTATTCAGGCAACTACAAGTATGGTTACTACCACCACAATTGAACTTTTTTTGTCTTTTCTTTCGGAGTTAACAGCAGGTGATAGGGATTCTCTTAATAGTGTAAGGGTGCTGTCTTTCATGCATAAATTTGATTAAGCCTAGTGGTACAAGTCACTCGTGTAAGACCAAGAAAGGAACTTGGTCACCAAAAGTGTGTTGGTATTGGAGGTGATGCCGTCTGACCCCAACCTTGCATTTCAGTTATTAACACAGTAACCAAATCTCTCTATGCTTTCCCATTCTTCTGAACTGGAGGCCTCTTATGCTTAGCTCTGGAAGCTGTAAAGTACAAGTTCCATTTGGTCAGGAGGATAAAATTTTTCGTTACATTGAATCCAGGCACTTCCTTGCTCCCCTGATTCAAGACTAGTTTCACTTTGGACTTGGATACCTGAGTAAGCACTTGCCTGTTGGTACTTTCCAAATTGTTACTTTTGTCATTTCTCCATACCAACACCAAGTAATCCATACTCATTTCTACCTTGAGCCAAATATTAGCCAATGCATCTTGCAATTCCCCTGCAATGGAAGGTCTAAATATTCTGTCTTGTAATAACTTTTCTATAGATGACTAATCCTGCCATATTAATTGGCTATCAGACTGATGTTTAATAAGTACTTTTGTACTGAAAATAAGTACTTGTGTACTGATGAGCATCAATATAAGTGTGACATATGTGGGAATTAGCCACAGGCAGAAATTAGTCCTACCTTACAGGCTTTCCAGAATTCTAGACCATTCCCAGAGCAGAGCTTGCCTCCTCTCAGCACAATGCTTGTTAATAAAGGGGGAAAGTAACCCATACCATCATTATTTTTCCCCCACCAAGAAGGTTACAGTCATTGGTCTATTGGCGGCTTCTAGATGATTTCCAGAGCTGTAAGTGCCCATTTTTGAAACACTACTTTTACCCATTTTGATGCCCATTATGCCTGCTCATTCCATTTGAGAGTGAAAGGTAGTTCCAGGCTAGGCAAAACTCATATGGACCAGTTTTACTGCCTTGGGTGCCTGCTTAATGTATTAGTTCTCCCATGGTGAGAGACGGGTAGTAGGGAGCAGACCAGCTTTTAGCTCTAATGGCAGCTTACTTTTCCTCTTGGAGCTCTCTCTTTCCCTGTGGTGGCTTATTTAAACTCCACTCAGTCTTTCTTGTCGGGAAACGTATGCTCGCATGCTGACTTCCCAGCAAGTACATTTTTATAGGGGTGCATTGTACTTGGCAGATCTGTGCAATGGGAATGTAGCACCCAGTGGTCTAAGTGTCTGTCACTCAAGCTGTGAGCTAGAACCACCTCTCTCCCAAGACAAGGCAAGCCTGCAACAGCTGCTTACTTATTACCTCCCTATCTGTTCCAGTGCCAGATATCCTAGATGAGCTGAGGTCATATGGGTCATAGATCTTTCCGTTTGTGCCATAGAGTTTTTTTTTTTAATATTGTGTATTTTAAGATTATTGTTACTATTGTTGTGACTTTTTGATGCTAGCTTTTTTTTTTTTGTTTGAGGATATTTTCAGAAGCCTAGCACATCCTTAGGAAAGACCAGTAAGCAAATTCTTGAGATGCAAATTCCATTGAAAAAGATGTCATCAGCATTGCATTTTTTGAATGGGAGAAGGCCGTCAGTCATTTCTTGTGAGCACTGTAACACTTTTATAGCAGGAAATCTCTGCTCTTTTGCACATAGAATTTCCTGACTTTCTAGGAGTTTGCAGTGGTCTGTAGGATGCCTCTTTTCCAGATGGAGAACTGTCCAATAAAGTTGTTGAGGGTAAAATGTAATTTTGAAAAGAGAGAAAGATTCACTATTGTGTTATTGTCCCCAACAGTACAAAACTTTATGTGCTAAGTTGTCAGCAGCCTAAGTAGTTCTAGGTTTCTTACTGTATGTTGGCTCCTTTACTTCAAGACTCAATTCTTGTTGTGCTTTGTAATGTTTTGGTACCCTACTTAACTCACTGATCCTTCTGTCTTATTTTGTCTTTCATAAATTACTATATTCATCTTAAGTTTTGGAATTATGAGATCTGGCAACTAGCTTAATGGGCCAGTCCATACAACCTTTTCATCCATGATTTGGGTACAGGGATATATATATATGGGTCTACTTCATATAATCGGCAGTTCATTTGATCGACATTCATTTGACAGAGACCAAAACACCTAAAACCCATTTTATCGAAACTCATAACACTAACACATGAAATGAAAAGCATTATGCCCTTTTCCCTACTGTAGAGTGATCCTGGAGTTAGTGTATATATAGTTGGGAGGTGTGAGGGACACAGCCCCCCACATACTTCATACATTTCAAACATACAAATGGACACTTATAACTGAAATTACTAACTCTTTGCAGACAACAGTATTTATTTAAACTATGTGGGGGGCTACGCCCCCCCAACTATATTTACTAACTATACCCCTGACGAGCTGACATCATGGAAGAAGCAACAGCATCCAGCACAGAAATCCCAAGACTCTGGTATTCGGGCCGACTGAGGGCTACCTGCAGACAGATAACCCAAGTGTGATGACTGCAACAGTGAATACACTCTATAATCTTCATTTATGGTAAGTGTACATAGCTGTACTTTTCAAGCAGATTACAGTCATAAGCAATACTAGCATTTAGCACATATAGTACTAACTTATTATAAAACACTTTACAAAAAAACATTATTTTCAAAGTTATATATACATAACATTACATTCAGGTTTAAGACACATTGAGCAGTTATACAATTGACCCTTTCTGAAATGGTGTGGTAGAAAAAAGTAGTTGTTGAAGGTAAGACACCTAAATAATAGAGAGGTCATTAGTCTGGTTTAGTGCAAGGACATAACCAATGAGTTTTTAAATATTTCTTGAGTTTGTTTTTGAATCGAGTTAGTAAGGGTTCTAGGGTCAAGTCAGCTGGGAGTCTGTTCCATGTTTTTCCAAAAGAGTTGGCAAACTGAGTAGTTGGATTTGTATGTTTGAACTAAGAGCCTAGTGGATGATCGCAGTGGCCGGGTGCTGGTGTAGGAGCTGAAAATAATTTTTAGTGCAGGTGTATTTTCTGGTTGGTAAAGGATTTTATGTGCCACTATTAGCTGGTTGGAACTGCAGTAGGCTAGGCAGTTCAAGCCATCCTAGGCGATTTAGGTTGTGACAATAGTGTGTCCGGTAGGCTGTGTCAGTAGCAAATCTGGCACTGTGGTTATAGCAGGATGATAGCTTAAGATCTGTTTTGTTTAAGTTGGAGAATAGAGGCGCAAGGCATAGAGAAAAGTTGGTAGTAGATGGGAGTGGGCAATTGCAGTTCTAGCAAGTGAGGTAAGGAAAGGTTTGATTCTGTAGAGAGCCATGTTTTTTATCAAACTATCAAAAGGAATTCCCCTGCATGGACCTTGTCTGTCATGGGCCTACGCTTTTCCAAACCTCAGCGTTCCTACTCCAGGAACCAGAGGAGTGGGATGATGTGGCACAAAAAGTCTCAAGGTCCTTTCCATGATGTACATGGTGAGGACTCCTCCAGAGGCAGAGGAAGTTTCAATAATGGAAGACGCCCCTTTCGGGGCAGAGGGGGTCCCCGGAATCAGGACTCCAGAGATTCCTTCTTGGGAAGTCTGTATCAGCACTCCTGAAGTGCTGCCCGATTGCTTTCCTCTGGAAGCAGTCGGGGCATATTTCTCTCTGCACCAAGCTGCCTGGCTCTCTGTTACAAAGAATCAGTGGGTGTAGAGAATCATTACCAGAGGCCATCACATTCCCCTAATATCTTATCTAAGACTTCCAAAATCCCTTCCCGATGTTCCACCCAGTCAAAGGGAGGAGGCAGCTTCCAAGATAAGAAAGCTATGTCAAAAACGAGTCATCCAACAGGTCCCCCCAGACCAGTGCATATCAGGGTTCTACTTAAGATTCTTTTTGGTGACGAAGACCTGGGACTGGAGGCCTATTCTGGATCTTAGCCAACTAAACAAATCAGTAGTTCAGACCAAGTTCCTCATGGTCACGATTCAATCCATCCTTCCCTTTCTGTGGGAGGGAGTGTGGATGTGCTCATTAGACTTCCGGGATGCTTATTACCACATCAAGATGAACAAGTGCTCCAGGAGTCTCCTTCACTTCTGGCTGGGAGCCAATTCAGAGCCCTGCCATTCGGTCTCTCGACGGCACCCAGAGTGTTCACGAAATGCCTAGCAGTGGTTACAGCTCATCTGAGACTTCAGGGATTCCAGGTGTTTCCGTATCTAGATGATTGGCTCCTCTCTACCCCCACCAAGCGCCTTCTGGTCAGGGCCCTCCGCTGCACTCTAGTACTTATGGAGTCACTGGGCATCACCATCCACTGGGAAAAATCCAACCTTCAGCCCTCACAACAATTGGAATTCATAGGGGCAATATTCAGCACTCAGTCAAGTCTGGTCTTTCTTCCTCCTCACGGGCTTCAGAGATTAAGGGCACAAGTTCATGTGATACTCCTGTCAAAGAAAGGTGTCTGCAAGGGAATTTCTCCAGGCTCTGGGGTCTATGGCTGCAGCCATCCCAATTGTTCCTCTAGCCAGATTACACATGAGACTGCTACAATGGCTTCTTCAATCCCAGTGGATATCCAATCTTCACCCCCTGTCCTCACAGATCCTCATCACCAGCACTTGAAAACAAGATCTTCTCTGGTGGATGAGTACAAACGAAAATCTGTGGTGTCACCCCTTCCAGGATCCACCAACCCAGTGCCACGGTGACCACAGATGCTTCCCTGATAGGGTGGGGGGGGCACTTCCAGGGAAAGTCAGTCCAGGGTACATGGTCCAGTATAGTGGTCAACTAGCATATCAATGTCCTGGAGTTGAGCGGTGCTATTGGCGTTGCAAGCTTTCCACCCTCTCCTTCCATCTGGAAAGATTGCTATCCAGTCGGACATGTCCATTGTATGGTACATAAACGAGCAGGGAGGGACCAAATCCTACCCCCTGTGTCGCGAAGCCATGAGAATTCGGCAGTGGACGATAAGCTTCCAACCGCTTTCTGATCGCAATGCATATCCTGGGAAGCTCCAACGTGATTACGAACAGACTAAGCAGATGCATACTCCGTCCTCACAAGTGGTCTTTCAATCCGAGTGTGATGGCAGAAATCTTCAGCCATTGGGGCCAGCCATGCTGTGATCTTTTCACCTCCCCCTCAAACAGAAAATGCAGCAGCTACTTTGCCCTCTTTCCCCCTCATGGGGAGTCACGAGAGACTCTTTGATTCACTATTGGCCCACGGGTCTCCTTTATGCTTATCCTCCGATTCCCCTGATTCCTCTTTTTCTAAAGAAAGCGATTCGGTTGAGAAGCTTAAGTGATCCTCATTGCCCCGTTTTGGCCTCGTCAAGTGTGGTTTCCCTTCTTCCGACCTCCTATGTTACAACTTCCTTGGATTCTAGACACTTGTCAGGACCTCATATCTCACTCACAAGGGCTGACTCCCCCGAATCTGTCCACTCTCAAGCTGACTGCTTGGTTTCTCCACTTCTGTTAGTTGCAAGGCAGGAAACCCCTTCTTCATCCATCTGTGATATTATCCTGGCCTCATAAACCATCCACCAAAAAACTTTACAGGGACAGATGCAAAGATTCGCTATTTGGTCACATAATCAGAAGCTAGATCCGTTCTCAGCACCTGTAGCTAGTATTCTTTATTATCTTGCTGAGCTGTTCGACAATGGTGCATCAGCTTTCACCATTCGAGTCCATTTAGCAGCTGTTTCCAACTTCCATAATGGGTCAGATGGAGTTCCGCTTATTTCCACCCGACTTTGCAAGACCTTCCTCAAGGAAATATTCCACAGCAGACCTGGCCAACCTCTCATCAGACAGCCGGTGGAGGTATGAAATCTCTCCCGAGTTTTCCAGTCTCTCTCTCTAGCCCCTTTTGAACCTGTGGCTACATGTGATCTAAAATTCCTGTCATGAAAATCCCCATTTCTAGTGGCGGTCACTTCAGCCAGATGAATATCTGAGTTGCAAGCCTTGCGTATTAAAAGCCCTTATCTGATCTTCCATAAGGACAGAGTATCACTTTGTACTAACCCATCCTTTCTTCCCAAGGTGGTTTCCGACTTTTCTGTTAATCAACCCATTGAGCTCCCTGTATTCTTTCCAAATTATAAAAGCAAGGAAGAATACTGCCTACATTCATTGGATGTTCATAGACAATTAAGTTTTTACCTGGACAGAACTAAGTCCTTTCACAAGTCGGACCAACTTTTCATCTCCTTTGCGGGCCCTAGAATGGGAGGTGCATTATTGAAAGTTACCTTCTCAAAATGGCTCAGAGATTGCATTAGCTTTTCATATTCGCTTACGAATGAATCTAAGCCTGGTGAAATCAAAGCTCACTCAACCAGAGCTATTGCAGCATCGGTTGCCTTCCACTGTAGGGCCTCCATGGATGACATCTGTGCAGCTGCCATTTGGGCTAAACCCCATACCTTTATCAAGCATTACAAATTGGATCTGATCTCCAGGGGAAGAGCGGCCTTTGGTTCAATGGTTCTCAGAAATGTTCTTTCATAAGGACCACCCAGGTTCTCCAAGTAGCTTGGGATTCTGTCCCATCAGTGATGAATAGGAAGAAGATTAACAACTTCAGATAAAGAAGTTATGTCTTACCATAACATTCCATCTGAGTTGTTGATGATCTAGTCATCCCACCCTCCCACCGACGCCCACCAAAGGTTCCTGGCGGATCTTCTGGGTCTTGTGATGTGCAGGGTTTCTGTGTAGAGATGGCCTCTCAATTTTTTTCTGGTTCTTCCATATGTTGCATGCAAACTCGATCTAAGGTAACTGAGTAAAGGGCATTGTGGGTAGCAGCTTAGCTCGAGAGTTTTTGGTGCACGCAAGCTTGGTATAAGGCCAACTCTGTTCAGAGGGCTCGGAACCAAACCCATCAGTGATGACTGGAAGAAGATCAACAACTCAGATGGAATGTTATGGTAAGACATAACTTCTTTTTCAGTACCTTTGTATTTGGAGATTATGCCAAGGTTAATCTTTTGAAACTGAGTGATTTAGCATGATTCAACATAACTCGATGACCCAACTGCTTATACAGTATTCTTTACTGCCAAATTCTATGCACATGTGAATAGCTGCATAGAATACATCTGTCCCCTGCAAATTAAATACATTGCCAAATTCAAAAATAAACCCCTCTGTTGGAACCCAAATATGTGTCCTTTCCATTGCATGTAAAAAAAAATCTGTCAAGATGCAAAAAATAAAAGCTCTTGCTAAAATTAACAAGGAACTCTGAACCCTGATCAAATCAACCAAAGCCAGATAGGTAAAAACTGCCACCCATGCACCCAGGGAAATGACAAGGATGACCAGAAAGCATTTCCTAACTATGTTAGAAACCATGCTCATTACTGTGCAGAACTAATAGTAAACAATATCACATACTCAGACCCGGATGACATAGCCAGTCTTTTACTAGACAAATTTATCTCTGACATCACCCCCCCACCCTACATTCCCAGATCCCACACCCCCTCAAATCACCCATGAACAAGTACTCAAGACAATATCCAAGGCCAAGAGCACTGCTTTTGTGAGGATGGATAACATACCAAGCTGCTTACTGGCCAGCCTGAAACAGGACTTACTTGTCAGACCTCCTACAGGGGCTATTCAGTGGTAGTCTCAAAACAGGCTTTGTGCCAGACTAATTGAGGGCAGCAACTGTCACCCACTTGCACAAAAGTGGAGCATCAGCACACCCAGATAATTACTGACCCATAAGTCTGACCAGTTTTGTCTGTAAGGCAATGGAAAGGATCATTGTGGAGTTAATAACTGTGAAGGTAAAGGTAACCTGCAGACTCAGTCCAAGCCAGCTCAGTTAAGTGCAGATCCTGTTTACTTAGGTTGACAATTTTAAGAAGGTTAATGAAATAGATTAAGGCAAATCAGTACACACTGCATATTTAGACCTTTCGAAGGTGTTATCCCAGTTAAATGTTAATCCCCATGTAAGTACATTGGATAGCAAATTGGCTTACAAAAATAACCCTTGAAGTTAGGGTGGACTGCTATAACCCCTCTAAAAGACATGTCACTAGTGGCATACCTCAGGGTTCAGTCTTTGGGCCACTCCTCTTTTACGTTTACTTCTAGGAGGTTAAAGATGTTAAGGGTTTATGGGTGACTACTTTTGCAGATGACTGCAGACTTTGTGCAATCATAAACTCCCCAGAGAACACCATGATCCTCCAAGATGGCCTTTCCCAAGCCAATAGCAGGTGTCAAAATGATGGACTAAAACCAAAGGCCAAGAAAGTTTAATAGTATCCTTTGGCAAGCAAGAAATCCCTTGTAATTGTCACATTGACAACAGACCCTTGAAAATTGTTCCTGTAATTGGAGATCTAGGAACCTATTTAAACAAAGAGCTCTCCTTTGATCACCAAGTATCCACTTTTCATTTAATCCCTTTCCATGATCTGTTTTTTCAGCTTGCTTTCCTCCCACACCTCACCCAACCATATGTAATTTGCCGCCACCTTTTTCTTTTCTCCTTTCCCATTCTTCTTACTTGTCCTGCTTAACCCTTTTCCCTAGTCTCTCAGTTTCTCTACTTTCTCTCCCTTCAACCACCTCCATATGTATTTTCTTACTTTACTTCCTCCTTACCCCTTCCACATATGTAATATTTCATCCTTTCCCACTTTTCCTTTATCTTAACTTTAAGTGCTCACCTTTGCCCCCTCCCTTTCATCCCCTCTCCATAGCTCTCTCCCCTTCATATTTCTGCTGTACTTCTCCTTTCCACTCTATACTTTCCTGAATTTAGTCTCTTTTCTTACATTTATTTATTTGACATTTGTTGACCGGGATTGTCTAACTGGGCTATAGCCCTTTTTTCAGCAGAGACCCAGGGAGAAAGTTAAATGATACAGTAATGTGTAATACAAAACGTTTAGCAAAATATCAATAACAGTACAAGTAAGATAAGAGACTTTTGTACATTGAAGTAAGTAAGGAAACGGATAATTGCAAGAGGCAGCAAACACACGTAGGGCAAGTTGACAAGATTGTATCTAATTGTAGTGTACAGGAGGTGCAGAGATTAGGAGTAGGTTACAAGATAGGACAATAGGTAGCAGGAATCAAGAACTGAGAGGTGATGTAGCCTGAAGTGAGTCAGGTGACTGTCTTGTTGAAAAAGCAGGTTAGCCGGAATGAGATAACATAAAAGTAAAGGAAGGAAATTGTGATTTGGATGGAAGAAGAATAAAGGAGAGAAGTGGTAGTGAAATAAGGACTGGATTCAGGTGGAGATGGTTGCAGTGACATATCCAGATGCTGTTTAGGTATTGTTTGAGTGATTTCTTGAATTCGTAGTCTTGGGTTATGTTTCTGAGGGTCATGGGAAGCTTGTTCCATTGAATTAGCGGGAGAATAACTGTGCAGATTCTGCCCAATAGATTTTTTAGGTTTGTGAATTTGTAAAAAAAACATTATCTTAGGCTCTTGCCTCTCTCATCTGATGTTTCTTTTTCATAACTTTCCATAAAGTTTTTGCTAATATTTCTTATGTTGCTTCAACTAATAACCATCTTGCTTTATTATTCCCTATTCATCCTATTGAATTTTTTTTTTATATTGTGGCCAACTGTTAGTCATTATGGTGTGTTCAAACTAGTATTCTTAAATATTTTTGGATATTTGTGTTCCTAAATGTTTGTTTTTCAAAATGTATATATTTCTAATTGTAGTCTGTTAATATTGTTAACGGTCTTGGAGATTTTCTCCCTGGGCCTCTGCTGAAAATGGACTTTCACCGAGTTGGACTATCCCGGTAAGCAAATGTTAAATAAATTTTATTACTATGGGTATTGCGTCCAAGTCAAGGGATGTGATCTTTCTATTGTATTCCACACCACTGAGTATAATGCCACCTTCATTATGTACCTGTTATAAATGTTTGACACAAAATGTCCACTTTTTACTAAGAAAATCAAGGACCCAAGTAATAAAAACCATGCAGACCATCCCAAAGCCTTGTTTCTCCTCTTGGTACTGCACAGGATACTGAGGGGGGAGGTCTCTACCTCTACAGACCCTGTACTGTCATACAAACTGCACGTTCACAAGCCCATTTAGGTTATAAATGCCCAATCAAGAGATCTAAATCTCTTCGGCAACATAAATATGTTGTGGGGATAAGTATGTATTACAGAGATTATTACTTCTTTGGAATTGTCTTCCTCTATTTGTAAATAAAAGTACTTCTCAACATATTAAAACATAATCTGGATGGTTAACTGCAAATTCACCCCAGGTATAGTAGCACCCTTGTCCCTCATGGATAGTGGTAACATTTAATGTAATGCGCATCTCAAGGTTGTTCCTACTTTAAACATAATGGCTAAAAATTCATTGGAATGTATAGCTTGGCTTCTAAAGATAGTCATGGTTAGGAAACCTAGTAAGTACCTATGGACCTATAGAACTGCTTTTTGGAGTGACCCGTTTTATGTAAATTCAGGTCTTCCATTTTCTTTTCCAGCTCAAATCCATTCTGTGATACAGATGCCTCAGACTTTGCTTGGGAGAGCAGACCAAATAGCATAAACTTCAAAGAGATGTTGGCAGTAGTAAATGCAGTCAACTCTCAATCAGCTGTAGTCCCCAGGACCTATACAAGTTGAAATAAACACAACCACAGTCACTTGTCACATAAATGGGGGGGGGGGGGTGCAGATCATTTATGAAGATTAGACATGGAAGCCTGAGATATAGCAATTCTTCCCAGTCTAACTCTACAGGCATCATTTGTTCTGTTATGGCAAAATGTTGTGGAAGACAAGTTGAACAGGATCAGGACAGACCTTCACAAATGGAGATTCAATCAGGAATTCTTCCCAGGATTTGATTCAGCTATGGTGAACACATCAGATAGATCTGTTCACCTCTGTTCACAGCAAACCACTGACAAAATTCTTCTCCAAGACTCCTTGCAAGCAAGCCTGATAAACAGATGCAAACTCATCATGCTCCTGTATGCCTTTCTACTGATATCCAGTGTCATTCTGAAGATTCAAACAAACTCTCCAAAGATCATTGTGGTGACTCCCTTCTGGCCCAGGGAACAGTGGCTCTCCCTTTTGATAGTGGCCAATGGCAATTACTACAAGCTTCTTCACTTGTATCTGCTCATGCAAGACAGAGGTTGTTTGTATACCAAAACTTGAAATTACAACTACTGATTGACTTGGATAATAGAATTTCAGTATCTTTTGGGAATCTATTTTTTGAGAATGCGCAGCAGACATTAAAGGAGGCAAAAAATCTGCTACTAGGAAATCATATATTGGCAAATGGAACATTTTCCTAATTGGTGCTACTTTGAGCCAAGATCCCCCTTTAAGACTAGGATTTCTCTGGTTCTACAATATTTACGCAAGTTATCCTCTGGCCTTTATTTCTTTATCAAGGTTCATTTTTTTTTGTCCTTTTCATAGGTTCATACTAGGCTTAACTGCCCTTGTGTGCCATTTAAGCCTAGTTAGTTATCCCATTTGAGAATCAAATCCTGCACTTTTTGTCTTTAAGGTAACACTTTAACCATTATGCCAACCCTGTCAGCATGTCTGCCTATGGATCCCCATTTTTAAAGCACACCCATGTCAAGATGTTTCTGAAAGTGGTTCGGCATACCTAGAAAGCAGTTTGCTTCTCCATGGGATCTTAATTTTGTTTTGGAAAACATGCTGATTAGGCTGATTTGAGTTTCTTAACATGGAAAGCAGTGTTGATTTCTGCAAGAAGTGTGTCTGATTTGCACCCTCTTGTGGTAAGCCAGCCTTCACATTTTCCACATAAAATGTTTCTGAGAATAATTCCTTCCTTATGCCTTATAATGAGTATTTAAGTGTACTCTAAGCCAAGTTGTCCATTTCCCTGTCTTCTTTCTAGAACCTAAATAGGAAGAAGAAAAGATTTGTTTGGCTGTCCACAGATAATTTAGATACTGTTTTGATGGAAGAAAAACCTTCAGAATTTTTATTATCAGTTATTATTTTCTTATGAAGGTAAGAAAAAAGTCAGCCAGTGTAAAAATGGTCAGTTTTCAAATGGTTGTCTCATTCTAGTTTCTTTTGTTACTCCCACCATATCAGGTCAGTTCCAGGCATATTCTGTTAGGGCCTTTCCCTCTTTGGTGGCTTTTTGGAAAGGTGTAGGCTGTAGAAGTATTCTAGAGTAGCAACTTGGTTCTCTGCACATATTTTCACAAAGCACTACAAGCTAGACTCCTTTTCCAGGTCTGGAGCAGGCTTTGCTAGGAGCATTCTCAGGGAGCTCCTGGACTCTTATCCTTCCTCAACCGAAACATTGAAAGTGAATGTACTGTAACAGTAGATGTAAGACTAGATCACTACGGCAACAGTTGCAGCATCCACCCCCTTTTTTATGGATTTTGTTGCCAGGAGCATCCATTTTTTTCAATTGGTATAAAAGCTCTGAAGGCCTTGGTGTTCAGACCACTGCTTTTCTCACTCCATAGCTCTAGCTTTCAACAGTTTGAACACTTGTGAAGTTGTCCTTTAGCTTTGAAAATTGGCCAGCTGCTGTAGCCTAAGCAGGTTTTAACCCATATAGCTATGTCTGCTGCAGCAGTGATCTGTTTGAACATCTACTGTTATGGTATGTTTACTTACACTACTGTACTTTCTCCTGTCCTGATAGGAAGTCATTTTATTTCATTTGCCTTTCCCTCCTTTGTCTTTATAATTGTTCATAAAAATAAGCAAAAATTCCCCGGATTTCTTACTAAACCCTCTCTGTCCTTTGAGCTGTAATTTGCCATATTGTTCTGTCCAGCTTCCTGTGAGACTAACAGTTGAAGGTTTTTTTTTTTAGGTGTTATTTCAAATGGGCTACCTTGTAACCTTGTCTGTATTAGCACATAGCCCAGGACTTTGAAGTCAGCCCCTCCCTTCTTGTGAATCACTTTTTGGTGTGCCTGAGGACTTTTGAATCTACTGTTTTTCTTATCTACAGAATTCCTTATAATGTTCCCTAGAGTTTCCATATTTATTGTTTTCTCACTCCAGTGTTGTGTGGAAAGTTCACTTCTGCTGTCTACAAACAATTCCATTTTGCTTGTAAATTGTTCCATAAAGATGTAGGCTAACTCCCAGTTTTTTATTGAACCTCTCCTTATCAGTATACCTTCTCATGAGTAATGTAGAATGGTTTGATAAAATATATATATATATATATATATATATATATATATATATATATATATATATATATATATATATATATATGCAACTCTCAAGAAAATGCCCATCCTCCTTGCTTAACTGATTTTCCTATTCTTGAAAGTGATTTATATTTGTATAAGAAACGTGTGTATCTCTAGGAAGTATTGTTTCTTGAGCATCTTTCATCCCTATTAGTGTAGCATACTTATAAATAAATCTCCCTAATGCTTGTATCCCTTGAACTCTGTGACCAGTGTGCATCTCCCCAGTGGGGAAAAATATTCAAGTCTTTTGCCCAGAAATCCATTCCCTCCTGTGCTCTTTAACATTCTGGGTATAGTTTTTTTGAGCAGTCCGTGGTGGATTGTACAGATTTATAGTTATACAGAACACCTTCTCTAGCTTCCCTGTTACTAAAATAGATTTACCTTTTTTTATTTCCAGCAGTTCAAAAGCTATATATCTTTGCAGTAATGTAACAAAATCTCTAAATACTTCTGATGGATATGATGAAAGTCATAATATGTAACCAAAGGTGTCCTAGTTTCAGGTGTCATTCAGATATGATTACTGCAGTAATATAAAATGACACATACATTTTGTAATGTACACAAATACCTTGGCTCTTTTTACAGGATATGACAAACCATTAATATTCTGTGATCAAACTGAAAACATTACTTGTATTGCAGATCACTCTTACATAGGTAATTAATTTTGGTTATGGAAGCTACTCATAGGTGCTGCATTCAAAAAGAAATATAAAGTTAAATTAATTTCTGTTGCATGGGTGGCCACTGTGATGCAGCGGTTAGCGTTGCCGCCTCACAGCAAGAGGTTCTCCGGTTCGATCTTTGACTGGGGTGCCTTCTGTGCGGAGTCTGCATGTCCTCCCTGTGGTCGCGTGGGTTTCCTCTGGATGCTTTGGTTTCCTCCCACATCCCAAAGACATGCTGTAGGTGGATTGGACACTCTAAATTGGCCCTAGACGTGTGTGTGTGTGTGTGTGTGTGTGTGTGTGTGTGTGTGTGTGTGTGCCTTCTGTGGAGGGTTGGGCTGGCAACTCGACACTGTAAAACTCTACTGCCAGTCATGAGCGGACAAGTGATCCGCTGTGGCGACCCTTAACCGGGGAAAAGCCGAAAGAAGAAGAAGATTCATTTCTGTTGCATCATTTGGGTTTTTTGGAGGACATTTATTACATCCCAAACTGTATAAAACTTTGTATAAACTCATAGCATAAATCAGGAAAACAGCATTAACCTTCAGTATTTGTACAGAGTTTCATATCAGCAGCATAATATTTTACATTTTCTTTTGTATATTTCCCAAGTAGGAGACAAATGTGTTTCTAACAGAACAAAGATTGTGGAAGACCATAAGTAAGTACTAGGCTAGTTGCCCTTACAGGCCATTTTAAGCCTAGCCACTTTTCCTTTTTGTGCTCTAATTAACCTATTCCATTTGGTTAAAGATTGGCCATATTAATCCCATTGTCGTAATTTTATATATTACCCCAAATGAGAAGATTCTCAGTTAGAGCATCTTCTGTGTGTCGACATGCGTGAATGGGCGTTCCTTCGTTGAAGGTTGTGCATTAGGCCTGGCAAGCCAACACGTAAAAATCTACTGCCAGTCATTAGCGGACCGGAGTTCCGCTGTGGCGACCCCTAACCGGGAAAAGCCGAAAGACGCAAACAAACCCCAAATGAGAATGCTTGGAGTCATGCAGTAGATAATTCATCCATTTCAGAGCCTCCCACCCTCTCCACTTCAACTTCTTGTCATATCTGTATCTACATTTCACAATAACTTATCCCTGAGATAAATGCTGAGGTTTAGATAAATAGTTTCAAAATGGCCAACATTTCCCTTCAGCATAATCAACTTTCAGAAATTAACCGATATTCTTATTTGTTAAGCCTTTGCTTTTCACATCTATCACATAGACTCACAGCTAGAAGCTATTCCTTGTTAATTGTAGTTTTATTTTGATTTACTGTCTCTTTGCAGCTTATTGCTTGCTCTTAATAGCTCTGAAAGAGAGCGGTCCTTTTAGCCACCTTTCACCAAGCATGGATGTAGACTAATGAGGTTTGCTAAAATTTGTACATCTTCAAACCTATCTGCAAGAGCAGGAATACCTTCTAGCTTAAATCTAATACTTTATTAAAACTTCATCAAAATCCATTGCAAGAGGCAGTACAGTTTCTTCCTGGTGGAGGTAGCAAAGGCAAACTACAGAAACATCAGTTCAACAGCTCTTAAGACTGGCTTATGTGTCCTGATGTGTGGATACATTTCCTTCTGGTGTTTTAAATTTAATGTTACTCAGAGTGATGTGACATCACTTTGACCCAGTTAGCACTGTAGATATAATTGTAACAAAAGGGTGGCACATTTTCAGTGGTTAGTATTGAGTGCTTGGGGTTTAGTTTTTTTGGCTGACTGTAGTCTCTGTGGGGCATACAGGGTCTTTGGATTCAGCAGTATTTTTGCTGTATTATATGCTGTTTCCTCTCACATCTCAAATGCATGCGAGTAGGCAAATAGACTGTCCTCTAAATTGCCTCTAGACTTGTGTGTGCATCCGTCTGTCTGTGTGCGCTCCTTCTGTGATGAAGTGGAGCATCATTGAATATTAGTTTTCTGTTTTATTCCTGGTGAATGCCTGGTTGGACTGCAAAATAAGACAATGGATATTAAAGGATGAATGAATTAGTTAATTATATCAAAATGCATCAGGGTCCTGTTGAGTCACATTTCACTAGGGCTTGCCATTACATTTGGTACATGCATTACTCTTGTGAACTTTTAGAGGCAGGAATGTAGGCTCCACTGTTTTACAAAACATTACAAACTGGAAGCTCAGTGGAGAGGTACAGCAGATTTTGGCACAGTTTTCCTACAAAGGATCCTGTAGCTGTCTGACTGTTTTTCAGTGCTTTGGATTCTACCCAGATATTGTGACTTGCTTCTTTTTATTTATCATTTTTCTGTACCTCTCATGCCTGACATCCATTGAGGTGCCACCACTGTGCATTCATTCCTCACCACTAGGATGAGAGCAGTCTGCCATCATACCACCATGAGGGGTATTTTTGTTGTAGCTCTAACCTTTATCTGGTGCTGACATGGGCTACTTTGGGGGCATCCTTTGTCACTGCTTGATGTGTGCTTGCTGGCATACGTATGCCTTTTGAGGATTTGCATTACTGGCTTGGAGTTGCCAAATCCACATCTCCATAGTCCCGCTACAAATGGTTTCATGCATTCCGTTGATTACACTGGAGCCTGTAGGCTAATCAGGACCACCAAGTCCATCCCATAAGCAGGAATTGCTGGTTTGAGTCTCATGTCTACCCTCCTCTACCTTGCTATTCCATCACCCGAGTCATTTTTGTCAAACTCTGGTTGTGTTAGTTGCTGATAGGGCTTATTCCTCTATGCCACAGTCCTGGGCCAGTGTGACTTGTATTTAACAGTAACCTTTCTTGAAATAAGGTAATAAAGTCCTCTGAGTAAACTCACTGTAACAGAGACGAAAGCGCTTAGTCCATTGTTGTTTGTGCTGTCGTACTGTCGTGGTACTTGTTGGATTTAATAAATTTTCTTTTGGTACATTGGAACTGTTCCGGCTGATTACCATTTATTTTTGTGGGAGAACTACCTTCATTGCTCTCGGAGCAGGTGTTTGGGATTTTAGTTTGTGAATTTTCAGCTTTCGCTGGTGTACTTGTAGTAAAGTTATAACAGTTTGCTGTTACATAATTATTAATTATTAATAGTAGATACATAAATGTGCCCTCACTTTACCATTTATTCTACGTCTGGCAGAAATTTCAGTGTATCAGTTCTAAATGTTATATAATCCACAAGAGTAGTAGCTGTGTCTGCAACTTGGGACGGTTAGTCCAGGATATTGAAACGCAACTATCTGGTTAAAACACTATTCATTAATGAATAATTGTAACCTGGATATCCATTCCAGAAGAAGGAATGAGTTTGCTAGAGCTGTTCTGCAGATGTTTTTCACTCATTCATTTTATTGCTCATCATAAAGGGTCACTGCGGTGGGGATTTCTCCTTGCCTCCAAAGTGCAGCAGTCACAAAATTGATTATATTATGTCTTAGGAAAGGGGGGTTGGATGGGTATAGTTGTCCATGTCTAAAAAAAAAAAAAGGTTTGAATATTTTTTTCGTTTTTTTTTTTTCATTATGAAGACTACATTTATTAAGATTGTATTCAGCTTCTGTTCTAGATTTTATTATTGCCTTCCTTGGTGTAAATGCTGGGAGGTTGTTTAGCAAAATAATCAGAAATGTTTGACTGAGGTAGCATAGAAACCTGCCAAAACAGGTTGTCTCAAAGATCTGCTGTTATGCTGAGTTTCCATGTTTGTTGCAGTTTCAATACTGCCATTAATGTCATATTCATATTTTTTAAAAGTGACAACTTTTCTGCTCACAATGTAGGTTTTGATTTCATTGAATAGAAAACTTTTGATCTCTGCTGTGGAAAACATTCGACCTCTGAAGTGGGGCAGCAGTTTAGTTCCCCTCCAGAATGCCACAATATAGATGCAAACTAAGTAACTAGTTTTCCCTTTTTTGGTAAGTACTAGACTTAAGTTAAAAGTATTTTATGGAGAAATATAGTAAGCTGTTTTCTAGCAGTACCCATACTTCTTTGTTTAGTAAGCATAGCTGTTTTTGGTCAACTTAATTTGTCGACGTAATCTTTCACTAAAACTCTCATTACTGTCCATCTGCTCAAAAATATCTGCCTTTGGAACCTTAAAAATTGAAACTCATTTCAAACCACTTTAACACCATCCTGTATTTTCAGTTAAGAGGCTTTCTGACTGTACTTTGATTTAAATTTTGTTTATTGATTTCGTACAGGAACGTTGATGAGGATGGTGAGGAAGAATCAACAACACAAGCAAGCAGACAAACTCATGACAACTTGTACAGGGTGCACATGCCCAGCCTGTACAGCTGTGGTAGTAGTTATGGCAGTGAGACGAGTATTCCAGCTGCTGCTCATACCGTCAGTAATGCACCAGTCACGGAGTACATGTGAGTCTGCTCAAAGATTGGAAGTATATGCTTGTAGTCAAAATGTAAAAATGCCTGCAATTTCAACTTGAGTAGCAGTCTGATAAATTTAACTGTCTTTGCAGTTCTAAATTAATCTGAGTTCATAAAGTGCTCATTCTACTTCCAGACTTACATGTTTGTATGTTTGTATCTAGTTTACACAGCAGAGCTCTGATAACATACATAAATCCCTTTGCTTTTTTACAAAAATGAGCTTGCTAGGTTTGTTGCTTTGTTGCCTGGAGCACATAAATAACCAAGTAGTTGGGATTACACTTAAGATTTCTTTGCAGAGTTTTAATCTTCTTTCCAAGCAGATACATTTTTTATTTGTGGTTTAGAACTTCCTACTTCTCAAACCTGCATATTTAATTTGAAATTGCAAATGCATATCAATGCTTCCATTGAATTGTGTTTTCATTAAGGAGTTGCTTCAGCAGATTTTCTCTTTTTGAAGAGTATACTAGTCTGTTTGGAGACCTTGTAAAAGGACATTCTCAGAAGTTTTCATCCTCTGGCTTAGATCTGTTTCCTTCAAATGTGTTCGCCCTCAACCTTTGCAGGTAATGAAGATGCCCATTGGTCCCATTTGTTGATTAATAGTAATGCCATTACTCTCCTTGTCCTGTGCTGGTTCATAGGTAGTTAGGACTACAGTTCAGAAGACCATTAAGCAGTCTAGCCCAAATTCCCAGTTGTCTGAAAGTACTGTATGTCTGTGACTTTTTCAAAGTTGCACAGGAGGCAAATGAAGGTGGAAAGATTTGAGCCTTGTATCCTTGGAACAGGAAGCTGCTCGTTAACAGGTCAAGGCTTTATTCTGCTTATGCTAACTGCCAGACTGCAATGGTCAGGAAATTGCAAAAGCCAATACAGTTTTAAAAGTCATGAATGAATATAATAATGTTGATCTGAGATGAGATTATCCTTTAAACCTGTAGGATTGAATCTGAAGCTTACTGTCAGTTTATCATCTGAAACGTTCCAGTGTTACAGCCTTTCTCATAATGATGTGTGCTGTAGCTTCCTCTGCAGATGTCCTTTCTCCTCATTAAGCTCATATGAAGAGAGACCACCTCAGTCTACTTCAAGCATTTTAGAGAGGGAGAAAGATTTTTCTTCATTTTCTTTCTCCCTTTCTTCTGCAGCTCTTTACTGAGCAAGTTGATAGTTTGTTTTTTCTATTCTCAGATCAAAAAACTTTAATTCTTTTCCCCATTTGTTGTTTTCACTCTAGTTCTTGGCATTTTCAACACTCCTTAGTTAGATGTTCTTCATGTTTCACTGTTGCAGTCATTACACTTGGGTTATTCTGCTGGAAGGCTACCCTCAGTCGGCCTGAATTCCAAAGTCTAGGTCCGGCGTCGTTTGCTGTCACCTCTTCCCTGATGTCAGTGCGCCAGGGGTATAAAAGAAGCAGCCAACGCCATTTTCTTCAGTCTTTCTTACTGCGCGGTGCCCATAGCAGAAGCAGTTCGCAAGTGCCGGACGGCCGACTCCTGAGATTTTCGTGTTCGAATTTCAGATCCGAAGTCTTCATTAAAAGCTAAGTACCCTGTTGGGGAAAACTTTTTTCTTGCTGCAGGCCGATGTCAGAAAAAGTTAATTGTATTTCTTGTGGGAAGCAAATACCTCATAAGGATTTTCATTCTTACTGTATTCCTTGCCTAGGCCCTGACCACGACGTTGCTTGTTGGTTTTGTGCTAGATTTAACCAGCGCACTATAAAGCACTGGTACGATTTTGCTTTTCACTATTTTGGCAGAAGATTTAATTACACGATGCCGTTGGATAGCCAACCGACTACTGCAATTCACAAGAAACACAAAGAAAAAGAAAAGGACAGGCATCTGAGGTCTAAAACTGACGACGAACCTTCTTCTAAGCCAGTCGCCGGCTCTCATTGAGGTGCTTTCGCAGCCCCTGACGCCCGCTACTTTGGACCCGCAGGCCACTATAGACTCCCACGTGGAGTCGCCTAGGCCACTGGAAGCTCAAAGTATTGGACCTTCGGAAACTATTCCGTCAGATGGGTCCGGAGCCTCTGAGCAGGCATCGGCTTCTGAGGGTGTTTTCAGACCTACTCAATTGTACATTAAAGCGACTCCAGGCACAAAGGCAAAGACTAAAGCATCTTTTAAGACAAAGAAACAAGTACAACAGCCTCATGGTCAGGCCTCCATGCCCACAAAAACAGATGCTCAAAATGGCCGAAGATTTAGTTACTTTGATCAGGGGTACCCATCCCCCTCCTGATAAGAGGCCTAGGCAAGAGACAGAATATGAATCTTCAGATCAGGTTTCCATTTCTTCAGATTCCCCTTCTGATCAGGAATACTCTCTTCCTCCCTATGAGGATTCTGATGCTGAAGAATCTATCCCTTCAGCCTATCCTCTTGAGGATTACTGTTTTCTGGAAACCTTACATACCATGAGGGAAGATTTCCACGGGGAGAGCCAAGATTATTCTGAATCTAAGAAAAGGCTCAGGGACATCCTTTTACTCCCACAACACAGGCCCCTAGCTATTCCGCCTGTGTTAGACATTGTAGATGTATTTTCAGAGTCCAGTCTGACCCCTGACTCCTTACCTTCAATTCCTGTTAAGCCGGACAGGTATTACAGGGTACCTGACTCTCATAAATTCCTTTTCAAAAACCCTGCTGCTGACCCAGAAACTATTTCTCAGGGTCCCAAAGGGGTCAGGGCATCCACTGCAAAAAACCCTACCCCCTCCGACAGGGATTCTAGGGCATTAGACATATGGGGAAAGAAGATTTACACCTCTGCTATCTTGGCTATAAGGGCTTTAAATTGTCAGTTTCATATGCTCAAATATCAGCAATATATTTTGTCACTGCTTAAACAGAAAATGTTGATAAATTCTGAAGGTGCAGAAAACAAATGTAGGATTTATTGCATGCAGCTGAGCAAGTTGGAAAGCATACTTTGCAATGTGGTTTTGATTCTTTGGAGGCCACCTGCAGGGCCGCTGTCACGGGTTCTGTCATTAGGGAAGCATGCTTGGTTAAAGGAACAGAATTTACCAGATCATGTTAAAGCAAAATTATTAGATGCTCCATTACAGCATGATACTTTGTTTGGTGTTAAAGCAGAAGAGGTGTTAAAGAAAATGGAGGACAAAGCTAAATCTATGCAAACAGTAAAGGATTTCTTACAGGTACAACCTCAAAGATTTAGCAGACACTGGCCTACAAAGAATTGGTCCTTTTCAGTGTCAGACAGACCACAAAGGGGCAGATAAAGACGCCGAAGAGGCAGATCCCAGCCCCAAGGTTCATACAGGTCTAACAATGGGGTGCTTCTACTTCCAAAAGTGGAGAAGACAAATCACAGCCTTACAGGAAACAGTCCCAGTGACTTCCCCCTGCCAGCGCCAAGCGCTTATCTTCTGGCAGCACCTTTAGGGGGAAAACTAGCACATAACTCAGGGCAAATGGGTCTTAGATATAGTGTCACAGGGCTACAGGTTTCACTTTCTTACCCTGCCAAGGGCAAACGGTTGACCAGACCTACCAAAAAACCAATGGGCAGAGGCACAAAAACAAGTCTCATCCCTCATGGACATGAGGGCCATTCAGCAAGTACCAGAACAAGAGCAGGGACAAGGATTTTATTCAAGACTGTTCTTGGTACCCAGAAAGGACAAAGCCTGGAGACCAATACTGGACCTATCTATTCTAAACACATATCTGGATATACCAAAATTCAGAATGCTGACCTTACAGCAGCTTCTGCCCATGCTGGGCAAGAAGGCTTGGCTTGTGACTTTAGAACTAAAAGAGGCATACCCGCATGTCCCAATCAAACATGCAGAAGATACCTCAGATTCAAAGCTGGCTCAATGCACTACCAATTCTCTGCACTGCTCTTTGGCTTATCTACTGTGCCCAGGGTCTTCACAAAGTGCCTGGCACCAGTAATTGCATTATGCAGACAAAGAGGAATACAAATATATCCTTACTTGGACGAATGCCTCATACAAGCAGAGAACAAGGACATTCTACTACAGCATCTGGCGTTTGTAAAAAGATTACTTCCATGCCTAGGGTACACAGTCAACGAACAGAAATCAAAACTAGTACCCTCTCAAGAGATAATACTCCTGGGTGCAAGCTTAAATACAACTGCCCAGATGGCTTATCTCACGCCAGACAAAGGCAACTGACTACCTATTTCAAATTGTTGGCAACAAAGACCCAGTCATCTGCAAGGAAAATTCTGCAGGTTTTGGGCTTCATGGCATCCTGCATTCTGCTAATTCCATATGCAAGACTGCATATGAGCAAACTTCAATGGTACCTAAAAAGTGTTTGGACACAGCATTGCCACAGCCTGGAAACAATAATTACTCTTTCATTCCTTGCCTGCAACAGGAGTTTCGATGGTGGGCGAAGGCCTGTCACCAGAACAAGGGTTAGCCATTCACCTTACCCCCAGCCAGGCAGACATTGACAACGGCTGCATCAGATTATGCCTGTGGGGGCACACATGGCAGGAAGATGTATTCAAGGCACATGGTCCGCCAACCAAATGCATTTACATATCAATCAAAAAGAGATGCTAGCTGTTCAGAATGCCCTGACAGCCCTCAAGGACCTACTTCATCCGGGACAACTACTGATAAAGACAGACAATACCATGGTCATGTGGTATACAAACAAGCAGGGAGGCACTCATTCTTACCCCCCTCTGCAGACTAGCCATGACTTTGTGGGACACAGCATTGACATACCAAGTATATCTGCAGGCACAATTCCTGCCAGGAAAGATAGATACTCTGGCAGACGTACTAAGCAGAAACCACATGGATCCCCACGAGTGGAAATTGGATCCACAAGTCTTCAACATAACAATGAAATGGGGATGCCCAGACATAGACCTATTTGCTTCTCCTCACAACTGCCAACTAAAGAGATTCTGCACAAGGACTTATCACAGACAAGCATGGAAAGTGGATGCCCTATCTTTCGGCTGGAAAAACTTAACAGTATATACCTTTCCTCCACTGCCCCCCAAGGTACTCCTAAAGGTCAGACAAGAGAAGCCAAAAATGATACTGATTGCCCCAGACTGGCCCCGCCAGTACTGGTATCCAATCCTAAGGAACTTGTCTCCATGCCCAGCCTGGACCTTACCTCAAATACCTCACCTACTGTCCCAACAAAACAATCGGATCCTGCACAGCCAACTCAAGACCTTTAAATCTGACAGCATGGCGGATAATGTAGTCATACAAAACACACCTCTCACTAAAGCGGTGATAGATGTCATTTTGGAGGCCAGGAGGCCTAGTACTAGAAAATCTTATGCTGGAAAATGGAAGAGATTCTGTGCCTGGAACCAGGCACAAGGAATTGACACAGCAGTACCAAATATTCCTCAGATTTTGCAATACCTAACTGAGATGCTGGACAAAGGCCTATCCTTTTCATCAATTAAAATACATGCCTCTGCCATTTCGGCTCATTACAATACAGAGCCACCAATCTTTTCTCATCCTTTGTTAAGGCAATACCTCAGAGAAGCCAAAAATTTAAGGCCTCCAAGGAGATCACCAATACCTGCATGGGACCTCAATTATGTTTTGGAAAAACTCACTCTGCCCCCTTTTGAGCCAGGCACTACAGCTGATATAAAGTTTTTATCTTGGAAAACAGCTCTGCTCCTAGCAATAACCTCTACAAGACGAGTCTCAGAGCTACAAGCACTCATGGCTGTGGAACCTTTTATTTTTTATCCAGACAGGGTTTCTCTGAGGACAAACCCGACATTTATGCCTAAGGTAGTGTCCGTTGTGGCCCTTAACCAAACTTCTGCCTACTTTTTATCCAAACCCACAGAATAAGGGGGAGAGAATTCTGCATTCTTTGGACATACACAGACAGCTACGCTTCTACTTGAACAGAACCAAAGCTTTCAGAAAGACTGAGCAACTACTAGTGACATATGCTGCAGGATCACAAGGAAAGGCTATCTCAAAGCAGACTATTTCAAAGTGGATAGGCCACTGCATTCGTTTCTGCTATTCACAACATGGCAAGCCAGTGCCTAAGGGCATTAGGCCACATTCAACAAGAGAAGCAGCCACTTCAGCAGCCCTCCTCAGGGGAGTACCAACCAAAGACATTTTAGAGGCTGCTACCTGGAGTTCAGTGCACACCTTTACAAAGCACTGTCATTTACCACTCTACTCTAAATCCAGGGCAGGCTTTGCCACTGCAGTTCTGCAGGGCCTCATAGCCACTCCTAATGCTATTTAGCTCCAGCCTCCCCAACCATAGCTTTGGGATTCAACCCAAGTGTAATGACTGCAACAGTGAAACACGAAGAACATAGTACAGTTGTGTACACTTACCATAAATGTAGATGTTCGAGTGTATTCACTGTTGCAGTCCAGGTTACCCACCCACCATCCCCCATCTCTTTTTGCTGGAACTTAGCTGCACTTCTCTAATCTATACAACCTATGTGGTGTATTTGCTTGTAGATGAAGGTATTATATATCTTGGTGCATGCATGTTTGATTGGCATATTTTTAGCCTTCCCTTTTGGGGGCACCTGACATCTGGGGCAAGAAAGACTGAAGAAAATGGCGTCTGCTGCATCTTTTATACCCCTGGTGCACTGATGTCAGGGAAGAGGCGACAGCAACTGACGCCGGACCTAGACTTTGGAATTCAGGCCGACTGAGGGTAGCCTGCCAGCAGGATAATCCAAGTGTAATGACTGCAACAGTGAATACACTCGAACATCTACATTTATGGTAAGTGTACACAACTGTACTTTTACATTCCTGCCGTGATACATTTATACCTTTTAAGATTCATCATTAATCATGGTTACAATGGCCTAAGCTATATGGTTTGTCATGCAGTAGCCTAGGCTGTGTGTGTTGTATCTTGCCAAGGATACGACAACCGACCAGCATCCAAAACCTTAGGGGTACATTCCATGCATCCTAATTGCTGAAGGGCTTACAGCAGTCTACCCCGAGCTCTTGCTCGACTGTCTCTTTTCTGTCTCTGCATAGATAAGGATGTCCTTCATGGATGCATCTGCAGTCATAACAAATGGGTTGTCTTGTCGTCAGGCAGCCCTTCGGTCGGCCGGATTCCAAAGTCTGGGTCCGGCTTCGGCTGATGTCGCACTTCACCCGACGTCATCTCTGCTGGTCTTCGGGTATAAAGGCATCAGCCAACGCCATTTTCCTCAGTCTTTCTTGCCGCGTGGCGCCCGAAGCAGAAGCTGTTCGCAAGTGCCGGTCGGTCAGATCCAGAGATTACTACTACCGAATACTACTTCAAGACTTCTAAAAGCTAAGTACCCGTTGGGGACTCTTTCTTGCCTCAGCCGATGTCAGAAAAAGTCAATAACTGTTTAACTTGTGGGAAACAAATACCTCATAAAGATTTCCACTCTTACTGTTTGCCTTGCTTAGGCCCAGACCACGACGTAGCAGCCTGTTCGGCCTGTGCTTCCTTCAACCGACGAACGCTTAGGCGCCGGTCGGAGTTTGCTGAACAGTTTTTCGGCTCAGATTTTGCGTACATTATGCCGTCGGATCCTCCGACTTCCCAAATTGTTAAAAAACGCAAAGAAAAAGACCGACACTCGCGGTCCGCGGTTTCGGCCGAAACCATGGTTAAGCAAGCCGCGAGTGTCTCTGTTTCGGCCGAAACCGAGAAAACTGGTCAATCTGCAGCCGAATCCATGACTACTACTGAGGCTCCTGCTACCTTATCTGAATCAGCCTCAGAAATTTTGCCTACAACTGTGGTTCCTACTGATCTATCAGACACCATCCCCTTGGATATCTCTACCCCAGCACGTGGTGCTGCTAGGCCACCTGCAGCCATGTCTATTAAGGCCTTTGCCAGGGCTAAAGCAGCCAAATCAGCTAAATCAGTGCCTGTTAAACCACCCTCACTCAGGCCCACTTCTAGTTCACAAATGCTTACTCTGGCAGAAGATTTAATATCCATAATTAGGGGATCCCAATCTCACCCAGACAGGGCCTCTCAGCCCCCAGAAAAGAGACCTAGAGCTGAGCCCCCCGAGCCTGTGTCCTCTGATGATTCTGCGGATGACTCAGACATTACAGACCAGCCAGAGGCTCCTTTTTCCAATTATGAAGATTCAGATGCTGAAGAATCCATTCCAGCTGCCTCTCCACCAGAGGAATTCTCCTTTGGGGAAACCTTACATGCCATGAGAGAACAATTCCAATGGCAGGGACAAGATTTCTCAGATTCAAGAAAAAGGCTTAGGACTTTTCTGCACTTACCACAACATAGGCCCTTAGCTATACCTCCTGTCCTATCTGTTGTGGACGATGCATTTAATGATGTCTGCACTGCACCTGATTCTTTACCTCCAGCCCCTGCCAAACCAGATAGATTTTACAGGGTGCCAGACACTCATCACCACCTATACAAGGCCCCACTTGCAGACCCCGAAACTATATCCCAGGGGCCTAAGGCAGTAGCCTCAACCACAGCAAAAAACCCTATTCCCTCTGAAAGGGAATCCAGGTCCTTGGAGAGATGGGGGAAAAAGTCTACACCTCTGCTACTCTCAGCTAGAGCTTTAAACTGTCAGTTTCACATGATCCAATACCAAGAGTTTATGCTTGATCAGTTAATTAAAAAGCTGTCCTCTGATGAATCTTTAGATAAGAAATATGTATTGGAAATGGTGAATAACATCCAACAGGTTAGTAACCATTCTTTAAAATGTGGCTATGATGCACTGGAGGCTTCATTTAGATCAGCCATGACTGGCACAGTGATAAGAAGGCATGCATGGTTGAAAGAACAGGTCTTGCCGGATCATGTTAAAGCTAAGCTATTGGATGCTCCTATGGATAAGGCCAGTCTATTTGGGGAACCTGCCCAGCAGGTAATGAAGAAAATGGAAGAGAAGGCAAAATCTGTACAAACAGTTAAAGATTTCCTACAGGTTCAGCCCCAAGGTTTAGCAGGAACTGGCCTGCCAAAATTGGTCCTTTCCTGACTCCACAAGATCCCAAAGGGGCAGGAACAGGCGCTCTAGGGGCAGAAATCAATCCAGAGGAGGTGCCTACAGAGGACGACAGTGGCAAGGCAATAACCGAGGCACAGACGCAACCACTGCCACTGCAACAGGACAATCACAGTGACTTGGCTCTGACTCCGCCTACCAGGGAGCAAATAGCAGCACCATTAGGCGGAAAGTTAGCCTTATTCTCGAAAAATTGGCACTATATTACAAAAGACAAGTGGATTTTGCAAACCATAGACCAAGGCTACGGTTCCACTTCCACACTTTACCAGTAAAAAGAGGAATGCCAAACCTGCCCCAAATCAAAAAATAGAAGCCCTGCACCAGACAGCAGAATTAATAAAGATGAGAGCTGTGGAAAGGGTACCAATAACAGAACAGGGCAAAGGATTCTACTCCAGACTCTTCCTAGTACCAAGAAAAGAAAAAAACTGGAGACCTATTCTCGACCTGTCCATCTTAAACACATACATCATTGTCCCAAAATTCAAAATGCTGACCCTACAGCAACTTCTTCCCATGCTGGGCAAGGAGTGTTGGCTGGTAACTCTAGATCTCAAGGAGGCATACCTGCATGTCCCCATTCGACCAAATTGCAGAAGATACCTCAGATTTCTTGCAGGATCAGAGCATTATCAATTCTCAGCATTGCCCTTTGGCTTATCTACTGCCCAGAGTATTCACAAAATGCCTGGCATCAGTAATCGCTCACTGCAGAGTACAGGGAATCCAAATTTATCCATACCTGGATGACTGCCTGTTACAAGCGGACAACAAAAGCAAGCTGACAACAGATTTACAAAGGGTCATTTACTTGCTACAAGCCCTGGGATACACAGTCAATTTTCAAAAGTCAAGACTGATACCATCCCAGACAAGAACTTTCTTGGGCGCGGAATTGGACACAGTAAAACAGATGGCATTCCTAACTGCAGAAAAACAAAAAGAACTCCCTCTTTACTTCTTGGCATTAACAAAGCAGAACAAACTAACAGCAAGAAAAGTTCTGCAGGCCTTGGGCTTCATGGCATCATGCATAATCTTGGTCCCACATGCCAGACTGCATATGAGAAAGTTACAGTGGTACCTAAAGAATTTATGGTCTCAACACAGGCACAGCTTAGAAACAGAAATACCACTAATCCCATGCTTAAAACAGGAGTTCCTCTGGTGGGCTCGGGCATGCCAGTCGAACCCAGGCTTACCCTTCCACAACTTTCGAGCAACCCAAACCATCACAACGGATGCCTCAGACCTAGGATGGGGGGCACACATGCTGGACAAATGCGTACAAGGACTGTGGACTCAGGACCAGCTGCACCTGCACATAAACCAAAAAGAACTGCTGGCAGTAAAACTGGCAATCCTAAAATTCAGACCATTCCTCAAAGAAGGCCATTTGATCATAAGGACAGACAACACCACAGTCATGTGGTACATCAACAAACAGGGAGGCACTCATTCTTACCCCCTATGCAGAATGACTTTGGACCTTTGGAATCTGGCTCTCAGCTACAACATCCAGTTACAGGCAATATTTGTACCGGGAAAAGAGAGCACCCTAGCAGACATCTTAAGCAGAACCACCTCGGATGCTCACGAATGGATGCTACACCCGGACATCTTCAAGGCCATCACAAAGAAATGGGGAATGCCACAAATAGATCTATTCGCTTCCCCACAAAATCACCAGCTCAAAAAATTCTGCACAAGGACATTCCACCCACTTGCATGGAAGGTGGACTCTCTATCCTTCAGCTGGAAAGGCCTGACAGCATATGCATTCCCACCTCTTCCCTTGATACACAAGGTACTACTGAAAATCAAAGAGGAACGTCCAAGGATAATTCTGATAGCTCCGAACTGGCCAAGACAACACTGGTACCCATTGCTGAGGAGCATGTCTCAGGAGAAAATGTGGTCAATACCCCTGATGCCTCTGATGTTAACTCAGAACAACTACAACATCATACATCCAAACCTAAAAACCTTGCAACTGACTGCCTGGAACATCACATAGCAGTAACTAACCCAGACCTTTCACAAAGGGTTAAAGACATTATCCTTGAAGCCCGCAGACCTTCAACAAGAAGGAACTATGCAGGAAAATGGAAAAGGTTCGTCATTTGGAGTACTGAAAGAGGAAAAGATGTGTCGAACATAGATATTGCTAACATTCTGGAGTTCTTGGCAGAGCTTCTACATACAGGCCTGTCCTATTCCTCCATCAAGATACATGCATCAGCTATTTCAGCAGAATACAGCTTTGATCCTCCTGTCTTTTCACATCCTCTACTCAGGCAGTTTCTCAGCGGGATCAAGAATGTAAAACCTCCTAGGAAACCACCATTACCAGCATGGGACTTGAATTTTGTACTAGAAAAGTTGACACTCCCTCCGTTTGAACCAGCAGCAACAGCAGATCTACAACACCTGTCATGGAAAACTGCTTTCCTACTGGCTATTACTTCAGCAAGGAGGGATGTTAAGTTGTCTATCTCGCCTTCATTCTTGCTGGATGGGTTCGGAGCCGACCTCGGCTCCGACTCGGCCACTCTAAAGCTCGAGAGTTGGTTCCACCGGCTCGAGGCTCCCCTTATATCCCACAATGCTAGGCGATAGTTACCTCAGATCTCGTTTGCCGCTACAGCTTCGAGGTTGGTTGTTCTACCGGTTCCTGGTGAGTTTAAGCTTTTTCTATTAAAAGTTACTCTGTTTCCCCCTTTTTTTAGTTTAATTATTGTCAAATTAGTGTAGTTCATTGAACTTTATCCCCGACCTAATTTTTTCCCGTTTTTTTCTTAAAAGAACTTTAGTTCTTCCCTTGGGCGTTGGGCCTTCCTTCCCTAGGGAGTGTTTGTGTAGTTTAAGCTACTGTTTATTCTACTTTATTTTTTAGTAATTTTACTAAAGTAATTTTTTCTGACAGGGTATAACTGGTGTGTTTGAGTGTGTGTTTGTGTTCACCAGTTAGGCTATGTCTAAAAGCAAAGGTCTCAGTTCAAGAAGTGTGATGCGTGCTGTCAGAAAATGTCTCTGACAGGCTCACACTTCTTGTGTCTATTGTCTGGGGCCTTTGCACCTGCAGGACTCCTGTGCTGTCTGCCATGGCTTCAGCCCCAGGGTCCTGCAGGAAAGGAAAACAAGCTCATATTGAGAGGCTTGTTGAAGCCTGAGGATTCCCTGTCTGTCTCAACAGGAAGCCCTCCAAGGCATCGAGGTCTTCGGCTCCGGCTTCTGTGCCGAGACCTCAGGTTGTTCAACCTTTGCCTTTATCGGCTCCGGCTGGAGCCGATAAGTCTCAGTCCACAGTTTCTGTGGCTTCCTCGGCTCGGCGGAGCCGAGGTTATCGAGTACCCGTGTCGGCTCCGACAAGATCTTGAGCCGCAACCAGAAAGAGGTCTAGGTCACCTTCTCTTGGCTCCGTTCATTCGGCTCCAGGATCTCCCTGCTGTCTGAGCGGAGCCAAAGGTCTCATTCCTCTAGGTCATCGAGGTTGTCCGATCATGACCTTCAGAGGGTGGTGAGTCGACTACTCAAGTCTGAGGCACTAGCCCAGATGCTTCAGAGCCCGACTCATCAGTGGGTGCCTGTCCCGTCCATCAACTCCTTCCTCCTTGACTCTTTTGAGCTCGGGCGGGTCGTGTCGGAACCGAGACTGTGTAGTTACCTCGGGCGAGACAATTGTCTTCGGCTCCGTCGGCTCCGTTTTCTTCCATGGAGGAATCTCGGCCGGACTTCCTCGTCGGCTCGAGGGGTGAGTGGCATCGGACCCTTGTCCGACCCCTCTCCTCTCGGTGCTTGCGCTGGTGAGTTCGGCTCCGACATCGGCCTCGGAGCCATCACTGTCGGTGCCGAGGGGGTCCTTAGCTCCTCGGGCGGGGACCTCTGGCTCTGCCTGACAGGGGTGCTTCGAGGTCATGCGGAGTGTGTTAGAGCCTGGCTCTACTCCACAGTCGGCTCCGTCAGCCCCTCCCTCTATGCTGCCTCAGGGTAAGTCGACTCACTCCCTCATCCCTGACCGCAGAGAGCCAACTCCTCAGGAGCTCCCTTTGGGATTTCATCCTCTTCGAGGCCTCTCCTGATTTGGCAGAAGAGCCCCTCGGAAGAGGAAGTGCAAGAGGAAGCACATTGACTCACCTGAGTCTATCACGTCGGACACAGATCTGGATGATTCTGAGGGTTCCCCGTTCCCCTTCTGAAGATGTCTCATTTGCAGACATTCTGGAGATCCTTAAACAGAGGGAAATTGGCCAGCCCTCAACCCTTGGAGGCGAATCTGTGTATCTTGAGGCGTTTGGCTCGTCCTTCCACCTCCTGGGTGTCCCCCTTGACCCCCTCATGCAGGTGGTTGCAAAAGGCATGGACGGCTCCTGATTCAGTGGACCCCACTCCCAGGAGACCCTCCAAATTCATCACAGCTCCATCAGACAAGGAATTTTTATCAAAGGGAGTCTCTGTGGATGCTATGGTGGTTGCTGCCGCCACAAAGAAGGAACTGGCTGATCCTTCAGTGCCTGTCCATCCACCTAACAAGGAATCTAGGTCCATGGATAGGTACGGAAGCGGATGTTCTCCTCAGCGACATTTACTATGCGTTAAGCTGAATTACCTGTGCCATTTCACTCGTCTTCAAAGAGACTTGATCAAAGAAGCGAGTGAAATGCTGAAGACCCTACAGCTGCGGGTTTCAAGAGAAAATGAACACGCAGCTGGCTATCCTTAATTCTATTTCCAACTCCTCCATGCGCCTCCTCTTATGCGGCCGATGGAGCGAGCAGAGCAGCAGGAACAGGGGTAGCCTTACGTAGGCACGCCTGGATGCGGCTATGCAATTTTGGAACCTTTCAAGGCGTCTTTCACGAACTCCCCTTTGATGGATCATCTCTTTTTGGTCCACAAGTGAAAGAAACCCTGACTAGGTGCGAGACTGATGGCAAGACCCTTTCTGCCGTCGGAGTCCGTTTTTCTACTCCTTCTAGGCCTTACCCCAAAGGCCAGAAGGGGAAAGATGTGGTTCCGTAAACAATCCCAAGGGACTTCGCCTGGCGACAGAGTCGGTTCCCGCCAGAGGCAGAGGGGAACAACAATGGTAGACGCCCCTAGAGGCAGAGGGGGTCCGCAGAACCAGGGCAATCGAGAAACGTCCTCCGATAAGCCCTTTCAGCATCCCTGAGGTGTTGCCCGGCTGCCCATCTTCCGAGGCAGGCGGGGGAAGATTGTCACTGTACCCAGAAGCCTGGCTATCCTTGACACAAGACAAATGGGTACAGTCCATCATTTCCGAAGGTTATTCTATTCCCTTTCTTCGTTTTCCAAATCAGTCAAAAAAATCCCTTCCAGATGTTCCACCCGCTCAAAGGGATCTTGCAGCTTTGGAAATTTCAAAACTGCTTGCAAAAGAGCTATTCAGCCAGTGCCAGCAGACCAACTAGGATCCGGAATCTACTCAAGGTTCTTTTTAGTTCCAAAGAAAACAGGGGACTGGAGACCAATTTTGGATCTCAGTATCTTGAACAGATCAGTCAAGAAAACAAGATTTGGATGGTCACGCTGCAATCCATTCTTCCCCTATTGGGAAAAGGAAACTGGATGTGCTCTATAGACCTTCAGGACGCGTACTATCACATAAAATGAACAGACGCTCCAGAAGATTCCTCCGCTTCAGGCTGGGAACCAGTCATTTTCAATTCAGGGCCCTGCCCTTTGGTCTCACCACTGCCCCGGTGTTTACCAAATGCATGGCAGTGGTAGCTTCTCACCTGAGATGACAAGGATTCCAGGTGTTTCCATATTTGGACGACTGGCTCCTCACAGCTCCCACCAAGCATCTCCTTCTGATGGCCAGAGATTACACTTTTCGTCTGTCAAAGACTGGGTATCTCAATAAATTGCGAAAAGTCTATTTTGTCGCCTTGTCGTACTATTACCTACATAGAAGCAAAATTAGATACTGTAAACATGTCTGCAACACTAACGAACCAAAGGATATCAGACATTCAAAATTGGTATCACTACTTCTCAACAACAACAGAGCCAAAGCCAGGTTAGTTCTAAAGGTGTTGGGAATCATGGCAGCGCCATACCCTCCTTCCATTGGCCAGATACCACATGCGGATCCTTCAGTGGATGCTCTTTTCTCAATGGTCATACCAGGAACTTCCAATGTCTCACACCATTATGATCACATGGCGTGCAAAAGCATCTCATGTGGTGGATGTCTTCCCCAGCTCCTGTTGGGGAGACCATTTGTTCCACCTCCTCCGGTTGCTACTCTGACAACGGATGCCTCCCGCATCGGCTGCCGGGGCCGTTATCAGCGCAGGACACTCCAGGGCACATGGCAACCAAACGAATGCCACTTGCACATAAATGTTCTGGAGATGAGAGCAGTGCTTTTAGCGTTGCAAGGCCTTCAACACTCTCTTCCCTTGGGAGCGATTGCAATCCAGACAGACAATATGTCTGTAGTGTGGTACATCAACAAACAAGGCGGAACCAGATCATACCCCTGTGTCGAGAAGCACTCAGACTGTGGCAATGGGCGATTTCTTCTCAGCGTTTTCTGATAGCAACGCACATCCCGGAAGTCCAATCACATTGCGGACAAGTTGAGCAGAGCTATTCTCATGCCTCACGAGTGGTCTCTGAAAGACTCTGTAGTGAGAGAGATTTTTCTCAAGTGGGGTCAGCCTTGCTGCGATCTTTTGCTACTCCCCAAAACAGCAAGTGCAGAGAATACTTCACTCTATTCCCTTACCAGGCCAACCCAGCAGGGACGCTAGTCCAAGTTTGGCCCCGGGGACTTCTGTATGCATTTCCTCCTTTCCCACTGATCTCTCAAGTAATACAGAAAGCTATCGCTCAGAAGGCCTCATTGATCCTCATTGCTCCTTACTGGCCTCGACAAGTGTGGTTCCCCTTTCTGCATCGATTTCTTGTGGAGCGACCGTGGAATCTGGACCTAGTTCCAGATCTTTTGATCCATCAGTCGGGTCAGTTTCATCGCTCCCTCCCCTCTCTGAACCTCACTGCTTGGTTCCTCCACTTCCAACCGTAGCCAGGCTTCCTCAATTATCTCACTCTGTTAGAGATATTTTGATAGCTTCCCATAAATCTTCCACTCGAAAGATTTATTTGAGTAAGTGGAAGCGATTTTCATATTGGGCACAAGGAAAGGACGTAGATCCTTTCACGCTTCCATCCAACTAGTCCTCGATTTTCTTGCTGAACTCTTCCATGCAGGTTCATCTCCATCTACTCTTAAGGTTCAATTGGCAGCTATTTCTAATTTCCATGTGGGTATTTCTGAATCTGCCCTAATGTCCCACAAACTCTGCAAAGCCTTTTTGAAAGGAGTTTTTCTTCTCAGACCTCCTGTAAGAAATCCTCCTTCTCCTTGGGACCTAAATTTAGTTCTTGCTTCTTTGATTCTTTCCCCTTTCAAACCTGCAGCTTCATGTTCCTTAAAGTTATTATCATGGAAAACTCTCTTTCTGGTGGCTATCACATCAGCTAGAAGAATTTCAGAACTTCAAGCACTCAGTTGTCGTTCTCCTTACCTTGTGTTCCATAAGGACAGAGTTTCCTTCGAACTAACCCGTCCTTTTTGCCTAAGGTGGTTTCAACATCAAATCTAAACCAATGCATTGACCTCCCTGTTTTTTTCCCGGAGTATTCAAATAGGTCTGAACAAAATTACACTGTCTGGATGTTCATCGTCAATTAAGGTACTACTTGGACAGGACGAAACAATTCAGAAAATCTGATCAGCTGTTTGTCTCCTATCACGCGAAAGCAGAAAGGGACTTCCAGTTTCAAAGGTATCTTTATCCAGATGGCTAACATCTCTGATTACCCTTGTTTATGAGATTAGACACCAAAACTGCCTAATAAGCCTAAAGCCCATTCCACCAGAGCTTTGGCTACTTCTCTAGCCTTCAAGACAGACTGCCTATTGACACCATTTGTGCAGCGGCTACTTGGGCTACTCCTCACACTTTTATTTCCCATTATATGTTGGATTTAGCTTCTAGGCATAGAGCTAATTTTGGTTCCACTGTTCTCAGGAGTCTGTTCCGTTAGGCCACCCGGGACAAGGTGCTAGGGCGGTCCCATCCAGCAAGAATGAAGGCGAGATAGACAACTTAACATATAGAAGTTATGTTCTTACCATAACGTTCCATGTTAGTTGTCTTCTTCTCGCCTTCTTCTTAAGGCCCCACCCTCCTTCCCCTGGCCTGGACAGACCTAGAGGAGTTGTGATCGTGACCTCTCTTTCTACCACCTCTTTCTTAACTATATGCTATTATGCATATTTCTTGTTTCAGGATGTAGGTCACCCTTCTTCTTCCTGTTGTTAGAGGTGGATTCTGTTTTTTACAGTTATACTGTTTCTGTTATAAGCGGGGGTTAGCTTACAAACGAGATCTGAGGTAACTATCGCCTAGCATTGTGGGATATAAGGGGAGCCTCGAGCCGGTGGAACCAACTCTCGAGCTTTAGAGTGGCCGAGTCGGAGCCGAGGTCGGCTCCGAACCCATCCAGCAAGAAGAAGGCGAGAAGAAGACAACTAACATGGAACGTTATGGTAAGAACATAACTTCTATTTTCGGAACTACAGGCCTTAATGGCAGTGCAACCCTTCCTAATCTTCCATCAAGATAGGGTGTCCATGAGAACTAATCCTACATTTATGCCTAAGGTGGTATCCAAAGTGTCTTTAAACCAGGCAATCCACCTACCTACCTTCTTTCCCAATCCACAAAACAGAGGTGAAAGAATAATGCATACCTTGGATGTACACAGACAGCTACGCTACTACCTGGACAGAACCAAAGGTAACAGAAAAACTGACCAGCTCTTTGTAGCCTATGCAACAGGAAGGGAAGGAAAAGCAATTTCCAAACAGACAATCTCCAAATGGATAGGAAATTGCGTAAGATTCTGTTACTCCTACCATGGAAAACCAATTCCACAGAACATAAGACCTCATTCTACAAGGGCTACAGCCACTACCACAGCTTTCTTAAGAGGAGTGGCAACCAAGGACATTATTGAGGCTACTTGGACCTCCGTGCATACATTTGCCAAGCATTATAATTTACCTCTATATTCTAGATCCCGAGCAGGGTTTGCCACTGCTGTACTGCAAGGGATCCTGACTACACCATAATCATTATTCCTCCTCCCTAGTTTGGCTATGGTATTCTACCCATTTGTTATGACTGCAGATGCATCCATGAAGGACATAGTACAGTTTTGTACCTACCATAAATGTAGATGTCCGAACTGGATAGCATCTGCAGTCAGGATTACCTCCCTCCTTCCCCTCTGCGGTACTCCTAGGTATTTACCCTCCTAATAGCTAGCTGGGGAGTCTTTTATGGTGTATTTGTTTGTATATATGTACATACATGTTTATTTTTTGTGTTTGCCTTCTACTATTTTGGAAACATTGGCATTTATCCAAAATTTAGCCTTCCAAGAGGGCAATTGGCATCTGGGGCAAGAAACACTGAGGAAAATGGCGTCGGCTGATGCCTTTATACCCGAAGACCAGCAGAGATGACGTCGGGTGAAGTGCGACATCAGCCGAAGCCGGACCCAGACTTTGGAATCCGGCCGACCGAAGGGCTGCCTGACGACAGGACAACCCATTTGTTATGACTGCAGATGCTATCCAGTTCGGACATCTACATTTATGGTAGGTACAAAACTGTACTTTATGGCTTTGTGTCAAATTAGGTGAATCAGCCAATAATATCTAGGGCTTAGATTCCCTTCCATACCCCACCCCAGTCACACTCACCTCCATTGCCAACTTTCCCATCCTGTCTAAGGAGTCTGGCAAGAAAAGAGGTCTTAAAAACTTCAGCAGTAAATGTGGCACCCAGAAGACCCAATTAGACCAGAGAGGATCCGGATATGAAGTTCTGATCCTTTTTGTTCCAGAGAAGAGAAATTAACTCAGACCAATAGTGGATTTAAGGAATCTCAGTGAGTGCATCCCAAAATTAAAATCCCTGATGATCACGGTGGAGCCCAGCTCTTCCCTGTTTATCAAAGGGAGCCTGGATGTGCTGATGTCCTTCAAGAATGCAACTGCAGTCATAACATGTGGGTTGTCCTGCCTCAGGCAGCCCTCTGTCGGCCGGATTCCAAAGTCTGGGTCTGATGTCGGCTGATGTCGCATTTCTCTCCGACGTCAGAGCGGCTGGAGTATATAAGCATCAGCCGACGCCATTTTCTCCAGTCTTTCTTGCTGCGCGGTGCCCGAAGCAGAAGCAGTTCGCAAGTGCCGGTCGGTCAGCTCCTGTATTCTACGATACCGAAGTCATCAAAAAAGCTAAGTACCCCATTGGGGACCTTTTCTTGCCTCAGCCGATGTCAGAAATTACTGAAAAAGTTAACAATTGTCTTTTTTGTGGTAAACAAATACCTCATAAGGATTTCCACTCTTACTGCCTCCCTTGCCTGGGCCCAGACCACGACGTCTCGGCCTGTGTAGCCTGTGCTCGCTTCAACAAGCGCACTCTCAGGCGCTGGGCGGAGTTCGCTGGAGACTTTTTCGGCGATAAATTTGCTTATACCATGCCGTCGGATCTTCCGACATCACAAACTCCCAAAAAGCGAAAAGACCGGGATCGACATCCATGGCCCGCGTCTACTACCGACTCCACGCCAAAACCTAGTGCGAGTGCTCCGGTTCCCTCTGAGACGGTCTCTCCACCGCTCCGAACCGAAGACACCGTGGTACCGACGACTCCGATTCCAGACATTACTCCGACGCCAGTTATAGATTTTCCTCCGGATACCAAAACCGAGGAGATGCCCGAGACCATTGCTGTAGACAAGGTCACTCCTGCACGTGGAGCTGCCAGGCCTCCTATGGCCATGTCTATTAAGGCCTACACTAGGGCTAAGGCAGCCAGCAAAACAAAGCATATTACTTCAAGATCCTTACCTCAGCCGACTCCAGAGACACAAATTATGTCCATGGCTGCGGATTTAATTTCCATGATTAGAGGTTCACAGACCCATCCAGAGAGAGCATCCCAGCCTCCTCCTGATAAAAGGCCCCGGGTTGAACCCTCAGACCCTACTCCTTCAGATGAAGACTCTGAGGGCTCTGTCCACTCTGATAGCCAGGAAGAGCTCTTCCAGACCTATGAGGACTCAGATGCAGAAGATTCCATTCCTTCGGCCTCCCCTCCTGAGGATATTTCCTTTGGAGAAGTTCTGCACACCATGAGGGAACATTTCAAGTGGCAGGGCCAAGAATATTCTGATTCCAGGAAACGCCTTAGGACTTTCCTTAAGAAGCCTCAGCACAGGCCCTTAGCTATTCCTCCTGTACTTGATGTTCTGGATGATTTGTATTCTGATTCTAGTGCTACCCCTGATACTCTCCGTCCTGCACCTGCCAAGCCAGACAGGTATTACAGGGTTCCAGAAACTCATTCCCATTTATTCAGGGCCCATACTGTTGATTTGGAAACTATTTCACAGGGGCCTAAAGGAGTTTCAGCCTCCACCTCTAAAAATCCTTTGCCCTCCAACAGGGAGACAAGGTCTTTAGAGAGATGGGGTAAAAAGGTTTACACTTCCACTACTTTATCTATGAGAGCTTTAAATTGCCTTTTTCATATGTTCCAATATCAGGATTATCTCTTAGAAGATTTACAAAAAACACTAGCTTTTCCTGATCCTTTAGACAGGAAGACTTTGCAGGAAGCTGTGCATAACACTCAGCAAGTAAGCAATCACTTCCTGCAGTGTGGATATGATGCACTGGAAGCTTCATGTAGGGCAGCTATGACAGGGGCAGTGATGCGAAGACATGCTTGGTTAAAAGATCAACCTCTACCAGATCATGTAAAAGCAAAACTTCTGGATGCACCTTTGGAAAAGAACAAGCTTTTTGGTGCAAATGCTAAGAATGTGCTAAAGACCATTGAAGAAAAAGCAAAATCAGTTCAAACTGTAAAGGATTTCCTCCAGGTTCAACCCCCCAGATTCAGTAGGAACTGGCCTTCAAAAAACTGGTCCTTTCCTAATCCAGAAAAGTTTCAAAGGGGTAAGAACAGACGTGGCCGAGGAAGAGGCCAATACAGAGGCCCTTACAGGGGACGTCAATGGCAGCCAGGAAACCAAAGAAGTGACGCAGGGATTTCTCCTGCCCAACAACCACAATCTCAATGACTTTCCTCTACTACCGCCTACCAGGGAACAACTAGAAGCTCCCTTGGGCGGAAAATTATCTCTGCAGAAAACTGGCACAGACTGACAAAGGACAATTGGATTTTGGACATTATAGACCGAGGGCACAGGTTTCATTTTCATACCCTACCAAGAAAACAAGGCATGCCAAATCTACCACAACATCAAAGGGCAGAGGCTATCAAGCAAATCTCTCTGCTAACTCAAATGAAAGCAGTAGAAAGAGTTCCAGAACAAGAACAGGGATTTTACTCAAGACTGTTCCTTGTTCCAAGAAAAGAAACTCCATGGAGACCAATACTGGACTTGTCCGCATTAAACACCTTTCTCATAGTACCAAAGTTCAAAATGCTGACTCTGCAGCAACTCCTTCCCATGCTGGGCAAGGAGTCGTGGCTGATTACTCTGGACCTCAAGGAGGCATACCTGCATGTCCCTATCAGACACAGTTGCAGAAGATACCTCAGATTTCTTGCAGGGCCAGAGCATTATCAATTCTCAGCATTGCCATTTGGCTTATCTACTGCCCAGAGTGTTTACAAAATGCCTGGCTTCAGTAATTGCTCATTGCAGGCTCCAGAGTATACAAATTTACCCGTACCTGGACGACTGCCTCATACAAGTGGACGACAAGCTGATGTTGACAAAAAATCTGGAATATGTCATACGATTACTTCAAGCTCTGGGATACACAGTCAACTTCCAAAAGTCAAGACTGCAGCCATCCCAGCAAATAATCTTCTTAGGAGCCAAACTAGACACAGCCTCTCAAATGGCTTACCTGACAGAAGACAAGCAAGAGAAGTCAACTCAATACTTCAAAGATTTAGCAAAACTCACCCAGATGACTGCAAGGAGATTCCTACAGGCCCTGGGTTACATGGCATCCTGCATTCTACTGGTTCCATTAGCAAAACTACACATGAGAAAGCTTCAATGGTACCTAAAAAGCGTTTGGTCTCAGCACAGCAACAACTTGGAGACAATCATACCACTCATTTCATGCTTACAAAAGGAATTCCTATGGTGGGCTTCGGTGAGCAAGGAAAACACAGGTTTGTCATTCAAAAAACCACAGATAACACAGACCATGACTACAGACACCTCAGACCTCGGATGGGGGGGCGCACATGGAAGGCAGATGTATACAAGGACAATGGTCTCCAAAGGAAACACATCTGCATATAAATCAAAAGGAAATGCTGGCAGTAATGCATGCTATCGAGGCTTTTCAAAACCAACTCCAGCAAGGTCACTTAATGATACGGACAGACAACACCACTGTGATGTGGTACATAAACAAGCAGGGGGGCACTCACTCTTATCCCCTTTGCAGACTGACAATGCAGCTTTGGGAGAAATCACCGAGTCTAAACATCCAGTTACAATCACAGTTTGTTCCAGGAAAAGACAATGTGTTGGCGGACAGCCTAAGCAGGAATTTCACAGATCCACACGAGTGGAGGTTGCATCCGAAGGCTTTCAGACAACTCACTTTGACATGGGGCAAGCCAGAAGTGGACCTATATGCCTCTCACCTCAATCATCTACTACATAAATTTTGCACAAGGACATACCATCCAAAGGCTTGGCAAATAGATGCTCTTTCATTCAACTGGAGCTCCCTAGCAATCTATGCATTCCCACCTCTGCCACTGATGACCTCAGTATTACTAAAGATCAAAGCAGAGAAGCCCAAGGGAATCATAATAGCTCCGGATTGGCCAAGACAACACTGGTACCCACTACTACGGAGCATATGTCACACCAGGAGGTGGGCCCCTCCCTCAGTGGCCTCTACTTTTGACTCAGCACAATTTCGAAACACTGCATCCAAACCTTCAGACTCTGCAGCTAACAGCCTGGGAGATCCCATAAATAAATTCAACTTACCTCTCTCTAAGGAAGTCCAGCGGATACTAACAGAGGCTCGAAGACCGTCCACCAGAAAGGTCTACTTAGCCAAGTGGAAAAGATTCAGCAATTGGAATGCCAGCAAAGGGCATGATGCATCATTACTGAACATCCCACTTATCTTGGAATATTTGGCAGATATGTTACAGAGTGGCCTCTCATATTCATCAATAAAAATACATGCATCTGCCATTTCAGCTAGATACAACACTGATCCTCCTGTTTTTTCTCACCCCTTACTAAGACAATTCCTCAGGGGAATCAAGAACATTAAGCCACCAAGAAAGGCCCCAGTACCAGCCTGGGACCTCAATTTTGTCTTAGAAAAACTGACTCTACCTCCTTTTGAGCCAGCAGCTTCAGTTGACTTGCAATTTCTCTCATGGAAAACAGCTTTCCTGTTGGCAATTACCTCAGCAAGAAGGGTTTCGGAACTACAGGCCCTAATGGCAATACCACCCTTTTTTATTTTCCACAGAGACAGGGTTTCATTAAGGACCAACCCTACCTTTATGCCAAAGGTGGTATCTAGGGTTTCTCTAAATCAAGCCATTCATCTGCCTGCCTTCTTCCCCAATCCTGAGAATAAGGGGGAAAGGCTTTTACATACCTTGGACATTCATAGACAACTTCGATACTACCTGGACAGAACCAAGGCCAGTAGGAAGTCTGAACAGCTTTTTGTAGCTTACGGCCCTGCAGTCCAAGGAAAAGCAATTTCAAAACAGACTATTTCTAAATGGATTGGACATTGCATCAGATTCTGTTATTCCTTTCATGGAAAGACTGTTCCAGCCTATGTCAGACCACATTCCACCAGAGCTACAGCCACCTCTACAGCATTTTTAAGAGGGGTGCCTACAAAGGACATTCTAGAAGCTGCTACATGGAGCTCCATGCATACATTCTCAAAACACTACAATCTCCCCCTATATTCCAGATCCAGAGCAGGCTTTGCTTCGGCAGTCCTGCAGGGTTTGATTGCCACACCATCACTCTCCTAAAGCATACCTCCTCCCCGAGCTAAGCTATGGTATTCTACCCACATGTTATGACTGCAGTTGCATTCTTGAAGGACATAGTACAGTTTTGTACCTACCATAAATGTAGATGTCTGAGAGACATGCAACTGCAGTCGGGTTTTCTCTCCCTCCATACCCCTCTATGCTTAGGGTCCACTCCTATCCCCCTCTCTCTCTTAGCTGGGGATATCTGTTATGGTGTATTTGTTTTATTGCTCATGTATTTGTTTGGAATCCTGTTTTTGTCTTCCAATTTGATTACAGCCTTCCTTGGAGGGCACCTGGCATCTGGGGCAAGAAACACTGAAGAAAATGGCGTCGGCTGATGCTTATATACTCCAGCCGCTCTGACGTCGGAGAGAAATGCGACATCAGCCGACGTCAGACCCAGACTTTGGAATCCGGCCGACCGAGGGCTGCCTGAGGCAGGACAACCCACATGTTATGACTGCAGTTGCATGTCTCTCGGACATCTACATTTATGGTAGGTACAAAACTGTACTTTTTGACTCCTGTGATGCATGTCTTCATATGAAGATTGCAGATGAGTCCTTTATGTTTCTGCACTTCCGTTAGAACTAGTCATTACCAGTTTCAGGCTGTACTATTTAGTTTCCGCTCTGCCCCCAGGGTATTAAAGTACATGTGTGTAGTTGCAGCAACCGGTGGCTGCTAGGGATCAAGGTTTTTTCCTTACCTGGATGACAGACTCTTAGCCACACTAGCTCTGTACAACCTAGTGACAGCACAGAAGTCTGTTCTTCAGATGTTTTTGTCCTTGAAATTTTGGTGAACACCACAAAGTCCCAGATGGAGCCATTGTAAATGTTCACATTCTCACATTTTTTAGATGTGCCTGGAACACTCTTTTTATTGCAAGGCTCATCTTTCCCTAAACGAGATTCCCCATTTACAGTTTGTAGTGTTTCACCTAGTTCAGTTATTAGTATCTTAAACAGTTACAGTAGTATTTTGTCTTATGGTTCCTAATGCCAGGTTTAACATGAGGATTCTACAGTGAACTTTTAAAGGGATGATGGTCTTACTTCACAGTTATTTGACAGATCCATTACCTTTTCAAGTCAGAATTTCTAAGATATGCAGAGTTCACTTGCACTTGTAGCTTCTCTGGACAGCCCATTTCATCTTTCCACTCCCAGAATGTCTGTCACCATGGATGCTTCTGCCCTACAGTGGGAGCATTATCAAGAGCAAACATCCAAGGTGCATGGTCACAGTTGGAGATCTGTATGTGTACACTAGTGCTCTGGAGATGGGAGCGGTCTTTACATCTCTCTTGGTACTCTCTAGCCCATGAGTCAGCAACATGGTTATGGTATGTTATATACGCAAGGTGAAACTTGATTCTTGCCCTGTGTGTCAAAAAAATGTTGAAGGTATGAGAATGAGCTTTTCATCCCATTAATTTCTGAAAGACTACTATATCCTTGGGGAGACTGGCCAGATCTTTAGCAGACAGACTCTGTCAGTGTTTACTCATGTCACATGACTATTTTGTCTTAGTTTGTCATTAGCAAAGAAGATCTTCCACACTCAGTCCAGAGCAAGAGTTGGACTATAATGCCAAACGTGCAAGTGACTCTGCATCCCTTGGAAATTTTGACTTGGAAAAGATAATGGATCTGTCTGCTGAGATCATCTGTCAAATGAGAACATCATACCTTTAAAGTCCACTGCAGGATCCTTATGTAAATACTAGCATATATATGGGGAAGCATAGCTGCAATCTGTTTGCATCCCCAGCCAATGTTAAATGCAGCAACTTCTATTCCCTGATACTACTGCTAAGTCAAAATACTAGGAGTGCTGTCTTCCAGAAATGGCTTTCAGGACTCCTTTGCAGTTTTGCACCACATTACATTTTTTCCCTCCAACTCCTACAGAAAGCCAGGCAGAACAAATCCAGAGTCATAGTCCAATTCTGACTTCAACAAATATGCATCTCTCTGTTGTGCCTTCATCTTTTAGAGAAGCCCCTGTGTCTGAGATCCATCACTACCCATCTGACTCATTCATTCAGTAAGCATTACATGACAGTCACTACCTTCAGCTAACCCCTTGGATACTCCAGCTCCAGTAGGTAAGGGATGATTTTTATCCTCCTATGGTCATCTAGATCCCCCTCATCTGCCCAGTCACCCAATTTGAGGAAAGCACAGAAGTGGAAATGTGGGTACACTTTTCCATTTTGCCTACTTCTAAAGGACTAGGATCTCTTCAGCTTATTAGCTGTCTTGGGATTATTACCTTTTTCAGATCATCATCATTACAGACCTAAGTTTTTTATCTGAGAAGATTCACTTTGCTGCCATGTCTGGCTTTACCAAAATGTCTACAACTCTTTTCTTGCTTTTTTTAGAGATGTCTGTGAAGCCTTTCTCAGAGGTATACTACAGATTAGGCCACCACTTATAGAGCTTGTTCCTTCATGGGTTGTGTACTTCATGCTTGAAAACTCAACTTTTACCTCTTTTTGAACATGTTTTTAAAGCAGATTTGAAACACTTGTGGAAAATTCTCTTTGTCGTAGCCATTATGTCTGCTAGAAGGCTTTCTGGGATGTAGGCCTTCCAATGAGCCCCATTTCCGCAAGGATGGTATATCATTAGAAACAAACATTTGCTACATGCCTAAAGGTAACCACAGAAACAAGTATTAGTCAGTATATTAAGCGCCACATTCCAGAAGACTTGCTGTTGGTGTAAGTCTTCTTTATAGATAGGCCTTACACCAGAGTAAGTCACTAACACAGAAAACAAGTATTTTAGAATGTGGTCCTAAGTCATTAATGTCAGCAGTGCTGATCATACTGTGGTGTTAATCATGCTTGCAGCACTATACTACTTGTGTGGCTGCCTTGTTGCATTCAGGCTGATAGCACTTGAAAGACAGACTACATACAGTACATTTGTCCTACTGCAACTTAATTGCAGTACCGAATTTCTGGTATCCAGTGCTGAGGTTATCACTTTAGATGTGAGAAAATTGCTTTAGCAGAACAAGAAGTGCAAAAAGTTTATTTTCATTTTCAGAGTCCATGTGTTATTTATTTACCCGTGACTCCGGTAATTTAGTATCCTCAGTTCTGCTGGACTTATCTAAAGCTTTTGATACCATCTCCCACACCCACCTTCTAAATCATCTGTCTAATCTCAATTTCTCCCACAAAACTCTGTCCTGGTTCTCCAGCTATCCTTCCGACAGGTCCCAGGCTGTCAAATGGGGCCAGGACACCTCCACCTTCCGTCCTACCGCCACTGGAGTACCCCAAGGATTCATACTTGACCCAGATGTTCTTCATCTCACATTGCTGCAGTCCTTACACTTGGGTAGTCCGCTGTCCTCGGTCGGCCCGAATATCAAAGTATAAGGCTGACGTCGGTCAAGGCGCATTTGACTGACATCAGGACGTCAGGGTACAAATGCGCATGCCCGACGTCATATCCTCAGTCTTTTTTGCCGCATGGTCCGATGCAGAAGCAGTATTGCAAGTGCCGGTTGGCGTTCTGAAATTTTTCGTTTGAGTTTCAGACCGAGTCAAAGTTGGCTAAGTACCCGTTGGGGAATATTTTGGTTTTGTCTTGCCTCAGTGGTTTACCGGATGTCAGAAAAAGTGAATAATTGTATTTCTTGTGGGAAACAGATACCGCATAGAGACTATCATACTTTGTGTATTCCTTGTTTAGGGCCTGAGCTCGACGTTGTTGGGTGTCGCTCTTGTGCTAGATTTAATAAGCGCACTATAAAGAGGAGATTAGATTGTGCCAGGTTAGTCTTTGGGAAGCGGTGCAATTACAAAATGCCGTCGGATGCTCCGGCCGCTTCGAAGAAGCGCAAGGACAAAGCAGTGAAGCCTAGGCTAGAAGAACCGTCCGTACCGGACGCCAGTTCTTTAGAGGTGTTGGTGGAGCCGGTGGTTCCATCGGAGGTTTCTTTGGGATCTCAGGGAGAGACCTTGTTATTGCAGGATGTGGCCTCTCAGGAGGCAGGCCAGGGTGATGGGGCTTCTCAGGTTACTATACTCCCCTCCCTGCCTAGGGTGGTTAGGCCCTCTCCTTCTGTTTCCAAGGCTTCTCCTAGAGGCAGGCCAGGTTTAGCTTCAGTTGGTGTCACCCCTAGTTCTTCTGGAACTGTGCCCAAGAAGCATATGCTTAAAATGGCAGAAGATTTTATTACTTTGATTAGGGGTTCTTTGCCCCCTCCTGCTAAGAGACCTCGGGTGGAGCCTGAGCTAGGGAGTTTTGAGCAGGCTTCGGATGTTTCAGAGTCTTCGGCTGAAGACTTGCAGGAGTACTCTCCTTATTCTGATTCTGATGTGGATGATTCTACTCCTTCTGCTTCTCCTCCTGAGGATTTTTCTTTTTCAGAAACTCTTCATTCCATGAGGGAGCATTTTAAGTGGGAAGGTCAGGACTTCTCTGATTCCAGGAAAAGGCTTAGGGAATTTTTGTTTTTACCCCAACATAGGCCTTTGGCTATACCTCCTGTTTTGGATGTAGTGGAAGATGTTTTACAGAGGCTTCTCTTAATCCTGATTCTTTGTCTCCTGCTCCTGTTAAACCGGATAGGTATTACAGGGTGCCTGAAGTTCATAAGTATCTTTTGAAGAGTCCTAGGGCAGACCCAGAAACTGTTAGCCAGGGGCCTAAAGGTGTTAAGGCTTCTGTTGTCAAGAATCCGGTTCCTGCAGATAAAGAAGCCAGGGCCTTGGATAGATGGGGAAAGAAAGTTTATACTTCTTCCACTCTAGCTATGAGGGCTTTGAATTGCCAGTTTCACATGTTAAAATACCAAAACTATCTCCTTTCACAGTTGAAGTCTAAGGTTGATGCTCTGGCGGAAGGTATTGATTGTAAAGAGTTACAAGATTTAGTACATGTTTCTGAACAGGTGGGTAAGCGTTCTTTGCAATGTGGTTTTGATGCTGTACAGGCCTCGTCTAGGGTGGCTGCCACTGGGTCAGTTCTTCAGGCACGCCTGGCTGAGGGATCAAAATTTATCTGACCATGTTAAAACAAGGATTTTAGATGCTCCTTTACAATCTGATGTGTTGTTTGGTTCTCCTGTTGAGGCAGTTTTAAAGAAAATGGAAGACAAGGCTAAGTCTATGCAGACTGTTAAAGATTTTTTGCAGGTTCAGCCTCCAAAGTTTAGTAGGAATTGGCCTGCTAAAGGGTGGACGTATCCTTCTTATGATTCCCAGTCTAGGGGTAGATCTAGGCGTGGTAGGGGCAGAGCTCAGGGCTCTTTCAGGCCTAGAACAGGGAGTTCTCCTGCACAGTCTTCAGGTGAGGGCAGGGGTCAGTCCTTTCGTAAACAGACCCAATGACCTACCTTTTCAGCTGCCAGAGCCTTCTCGTCTGGCAGCACCTTTGGGAGGAAGGTTGGCACTTTTCAAAGAAAATTGGAGTTTAATTACCCAAGACAGATGGGTATTGGATATCATACACCAAGGTTACAGGTTTTATTTCCATACCTTGCCTCCTTTCAGAGGCATGCCAGACGTTCCTCCTCAACAAAGAATAGAGGCTCACAAGCAAATTTCTCTGTTACTTCAACTAGGGGCCATACAGCCGGTCCCTCTGCCAGAAGTGGGCCTAGGATTTTATTCTCGCCTGTTCCTAGTACCAAAGAAGGGGAACACGTGGAGACCAATTTTGGATTTATCTATCCTCAACACTTATCTGGACATTCCCAAGTTCAAAATGTTGACGTTACAACAGCTTTTACCTCTGCTGGGCAAAGATCATTGGATGGTAACTTTGGATCTCAAGGAGGCTTACCTTCATGTTCCTATCAGACTAAGTTGCAGGAAGTATCTGCGTTTTCGAGCTGGGACTTCTCACTATCAGTTCTCTGCATTGCCCTTTGGCTTATCTACTGCCCAGAGTGTTCACGAAAGTTCTGGCTCCAGTGATAGCTTTCTTCAGGCTAAGAGGAATACAGATCTATCCTTATTTGGACGACTGCCTGATTCTGGCTCAAGGAAGGGAAGAGCTTCTTCATCATTTGAAATATGTGATAGCAGTGCTAAGATGCCTGGGGTATTCTGTGAACGAAATAAAGTCCAGTCTAGTACCCTCTCAGGACATGTGCTTTCTGGGTGTAAGACTGAATACAGCATCCCAGATGGCCTTTTTAACCCCGGACAAACAGAGTCTTTCCCTTTACTTCCATCAACTATCTCATCAGTCCGGGCTGACTGCAAGGACAGTCCTTCAAGCCTTAGGGTTCATGGCATCTTGTATTCTGGTGCTTCCCAATGCCAAACTGCATATGAGGAAGCTGCAATGGTATCTCAAAAATGTATGGACACAGCACTGCCAGGATCTGGACACTGTCATTCCAATAATACCTTGCATTCAAAAGGAATTTTTGTGGTGGGCTCAGGAATGTCACCTAAACAAGGGACTCTCTGTGACCCGGCCAGAGGCGAGTCAGATTTTAACGACAGATGCCTCAGACAAAGCTTGGGGAGCTCATCTAAATGGAAAGTGGATACAAGACAAGTGGCCTGCCAGACTACAACATCTACATATCAATCTGAAGGAGATGTTAGCAGTCCAGTTTGCATTGATAGCTTTCAAGGATTTACTTCTTCCAGGGCAGGTGTTGATTCTAACAGACAACACAACTGTCATGTGGTACATCAACAAGCAAGGGGAACATTCTTATCCTCTATGCAGGCAAGCAATGATTTTGTGGGAGACTGCTCTCAGTTTACAGCTCAATCTTCAGGCAAGGTTTCTGCCAGGAGCACAGAACTCCTTAGCAGATGTGTTGAGCAGACGAATTATGGATCCCCACGAGTGGAAATTGGATCCTCATGTATTTCAGAAATTGACAGTGTCATGGGGAACTCCAGACATAGATCTGTTCGCTTCTCCACTAAACCATCAGCTGCCAAAGTTTTGCACAAAAGGTTTCATCCCACAGCTTGGAAAGTGGATGCTCTTTCTTTCAATTGGAGCAATCTTCATGTGTATGCCTTTCCACCTCTGCCTCTCCTCCCAAAGGTACTTCTAAAGGTCAGACAAGACAAACCAAGGATGATTTTAATAGCTCCAGATTGGCCTCGACAGCACTGGTACCCATTACTGAGAAGTCTGGTACGGAAGCCTCCATGGCCTTTGCCTTCGATTCCACACCTGTTGTCACAGGAGGACAGCCATTTGCTCAATGTCAAACTTCACTCTCTTCACCTAACAGCCTGGCATATTCTGTTTTGAACCATAGAGGGTCTCAACTTCCACAACAAGTTTTGTATGTGATTTTGGAAGCTAGAAGGCCTAGTACAAGGAAAGTGTACGAGGATAAATGGAAGAGATTTTTATTTTGGAGTGCAGCAAAGGATTTTGATGTTTCTGAGCCTAATTTAAGTGTGGCTCTTCAATATCTTACTGAGTTACTGGACAAAGGTTTGTCCTTCTCTTCTATTAAGGTTCATGCTGCAGCAATTTCAGCTCACTATGAATGTGACCCTCCATTGTTTTCTCATCCTTTGTTCAAGCAATTTCTTAGAGGGGCAAAGAATATAAGACGGCCACGAAGAGCTCCTACTCCTGCTTGGGATCTCAATTTTGTGTTGGAGAAACTCACTCTACAACCTTTTGAGCCTGCAGCTACTTCTGAGTTGAAATATTTATCATGGAAGACTGCTTTTTGTTGGCCATTACCTCTGCAAGAAGGGTTTCTGAATTACAGGCCCTTATGGCGGTTGAGCCTTTCTTGATTTTCCATAAGGATAGGGTATCTTTGCGTACTAATCCTTCCTTTATGCCTAAGGTGGTTTCTAGTGTGGCTTTAAACCAAACTATTCATTTGCCTACTTTTATGCAAATCCTCAAAATAAAGGGGAAAAGATTTTGCACACTTTAGATGTACACAGGCAGTTGCGATATTATTTGGACAGAACTAAAGGGTTCAGGCAGTCTCAGCAGTTGTTTGTTTCTTTTGCTTTGAGTTCTCAGGGCAAGCCTGTGTCAAAACAAACTATTTCTAAGTGGATTGGGTTTTGCATTGCTTTCTGTTATTCCCATCATGGCAAGGAGATTCCAGCTGGGATTAGGCCTCATTCCACTAGGGCTACTGCCACTTCGACAGCTTTTTTGAGGGGAGTGGCAACCAAGGATATTTTGGAGGCAGCTACTTGGAGTTCAGTGCATACTTTTTCTAGGCATTATCACCTGCCACTTTACTCTAAATCTAGGGCTGGTTTTGCCACTGCTGTTTTGCAGGGCATTTTGGCAGCTCCTGCTTCCTTGTAGTTTGGCCATCCTCCCTTACCTCTGCTTTGGGATTCTACCCAAGTGTAAGGACTGCAGCAATGTGAGATGAAGAACATAGTACAGTTTTGTACCTACCATAAATGTAGATGTTCAAGATCCACATTGCTGCAGTCCAATTTACCCTCCCTCCTTCCCCTCTGTAGTTAGAGGTGGTTGTGTGGGTTGGGTTGTAAATATTGTGTATATTGTATATATTGTACATATAATTTGTGCAAGGGTGGTTGGTTGTTTGTTTGCTGTCTTTTGGTTTTGACCTTTATTTCTAGGGTCTTCTGACATCTGGGGCAAGAAAAGACTGAGGATATGACGTCGGGCATGCGCATTTGTACCCTGACGTCCTGATGTCAGTCAAATGCGCCTTGACCGACGTCAGCCTTATACTTTGATATTCGGGCCAACCGAGGACAGCGGACTACCCAAGTGTAAGGACTGCAGCAATGTGGATCTTCGAACATCTACATTTATGGTAGGTACAAAACTGTACTTTCTATTCAACATCTTTATTAATGACTTTTACAAGGCCATACCAAATACTAAAATTGTTCAATATGCTGACAATTCTACTTTGATCTGCTGCGCCTCCAACTTAACAGATCTCCAACTACTGACACAAACAGCCTTCTCAACTACCGAAAACTGGATGCTCCAGAATCACCTTTCATTAAAAGCTAACAAAACTAAAATCCTTCTTTTTCTGTCCTAAGTCCTCCCCTATTGATAACTTATTCCAAATAACCAGCCATAACAACTCCATTTTAGAGGTCATTCCCTCCGCCAGACTTCCTGGTGTAACCATTGATGAACACCTAAAATTTAATACTCGCTTCCAACTAAACATAAAGAAAACACACACAAAACTCTGCCTACTTTATAGAAACAACCACTTCCTCTCTCCTGCTTCCAGACTAACTCTCGCCACTACTTATCTCCTTCCCCCTCTCTACTGTATGGCGCCCCTCTGCTTACTAATTTACCCCCCTCACTATCCTCCAAACTAGAAGTATGTTACAATAAAATCTCCAGATTTGCTACCAAAGCCAAATCTTCCTCTCATCACTGTTCCTACCTTCACTCATTAAACTGGCTTGAACTCCATAACCAACTGGACTTTATTCCAAATCATGACTGCCTATAGACTGCTTTTCCAACTTATCAAGTGCCTTGCACTATCCAATATCCTACAACCATATACTCCCCATAGAACACTTAGATCTACCCACCAAAACCTAATCACCATCCACAAACCCAAGTGCCCAGCTGGTCAACTTCTGCTTTCCTTCACCTTAGCCAAAAAATGGAATGCTCTTCCCTCCCCTCTTAGAACCTGCGATAACCTCAAACTTTAAAACTCTTCTTCATTCTCACCTTCACTCAAACAGGAAATGCAACTGTACTCTTCACCCTATACCTCTCAATGTCTCCTCCACTTTTACTCTTGGCTAACCTCTCACCTAGCTACCCTTGCTCATTTGTATTATGTATAAATAACTATACTGTAATATTTACCTTCAAGGCCATTTGCCTGTCTTTCAAACCTAAACAAAATTGTAATTGTTTGTTTATGAATGCTACCTGTTTGTTTGTCAGTAATGCAAAGTTTCTTGGTAATTATTCATGTAACTATGTATTGTTGGAGCTTTTCTCCCTGGGCCTCCACTGAAAACAGGCTCCCCAAGTCCAATGGACCTCCCCGGTCCATCAAACTGGAATAAATAAATAAATATATATGTATTTAGTTACTGTTTTTTTTTTTACATTCAGCTTTAGGCAATTGCTTTTCAGCACACCAGCAGTGAAGAGTGTGACATCTAATTAACTGAATTCTCTAGGCATAATTTTTGAGTTAAGCCTGTATATTTCCCCAGGTATTCTAACAGATGTGAATACTTTCTTCTCTTTGCAGACATTTGCAAGTATCTTAGATTCCACTTGAACAGAACTGAATTTGTAAGAAGGTTCTGAACTCTCTGCTTCTTTTTCTTCCAAGAAAATAAGACCCCAAGACCACTTTTTCAAGGTGGCTGTCTGTGTAAAATTTTGGTATGAAAAATGCAACAAAACTTTGTTGCTGTGCTTTCTGCACATTCAGCCAAAGCAATGTACATCTCTCAGGCATTTTTCAGGAATATATCTTTGGATGTCCTATTTGTGCAGCTGCAATGTGGGCTTTTCCAAATACTTTTGCAAGACTCTAAGTTGGATGTAGTCTTCAAGTCTCAGTCTTACTTCAGAACCACAGTCATCTGAAGTATCTTTCTATGAAGGCCACCTTTGAATAGAAGCTTTGGGACTCTATCCCATCTGTTAACAAAGACTGACCACCTCATCTGATTTAAAATGCTTGTGCTTGCCATAACACTAGGTCTGTATGATAAGGCCCATATTTGTTAACATTCCCACCACTGTTCCTCTGGCCACATATATTCTTGGTAAATATTTGTTGGGTCAATCTATACTGTGGTTCGCTTTTAAGTGACACAAGATCTGAAGAGGAAGCTAGTACACACAGCATTATGGAAAAGAAGGGAGGAGCTGTTGACTGGTAAAGTTTCAGATTCTGATTTGATTGGAAGCCTGTGTCTTGTCCTACTGGTTAGCAATGATGGACCTAATTAGACAGATTATTATTATGTGATTAACTATATAAGTTTCATTTGTTATAAGTAAAGCTAGTGAGCTCATTGCAACAGTATTCAAGGATAATATGTGTAGAATTTAGTGCTTCCATTGATGGTTTCTTTTTCATCTTGAGATGTTTTCTTGTTTCAAACTTTTCCATAGTTACTGTTGCTGATTTTTTCCCCCTATTTTATACATTTTGCTTGCAGTGAAGAATTGAGTCCTTGAGTGGCTTACTCTGAATAGGTGTTGGCAGATTTATACAAAGGCCTGAAAGCTGAAATTTTAATTAGGTTTAAATTAATTCATTAGAATCTGTTCAGCAGTGCATTTTAAGCCTTTCCTATCAACACATGTTGGTGTTACTGTAAATGCATGCTTGATGTGAAAGAAAACAGAAAGAGAACCATAGGGAAGTAAAACTATTAATGAGCATGTCATGAGCAACTCTGTGTGTGCGCTCAATTGCTATTCACAGATAGGACAGAAGAAGGCACCACGTCAAGAGTGTAAATGCCAAGTCATATCTTGTATTACTTTATGCATTCTTGAATTCTGTTACTGATTTTTTATGCCTTCATCTTATCAGGAAAGCTATTCCAGTTATCCACTCTTTCTGTGCACTGTCCTCTTCCCATTGTTTACCTTCAATACTTTTATTATTTAAACTTTTCTCAATTTCTCTTAGTTTACTCATGGAAGTGTGATAAGCAACTCATTAAAGTTGCCATCATACATTTCTTGAAGGGGCTCCAATTTTTCTTTTTAAGTGGCACATGACTGAGAGAGAGAAATTGCTGGTTACAGAATATGTTCATCATATTGATCACTGTTGCAGTAACCTTAGCTTTGTGTGTTATATCCTGCATAGGGTATAACAACTGGCCAGCTTTCAAAGCTTCAGGATATCTTCCTCATGCTTAAACGGTCAGTCAGCTCGAGCTGAGATGGCCAAAGACAGGGTATGGGTGTTAGTTCTTCAGAGCTTTCTGTCACCAAAGAGTACACTCATCTGAGGCTTTTGAGGATCAAAGGTCTGCTTGTGCTGTTCTTTTGCTGAGCAGATAAGTTCTCTTTGGGGGAAAAAAACTATTTTAAAAACTGTTTTTATCCTGTTCAGAAAGGTTATTTTAAGCTAGTAGTTTGTGTTTTCATGGAGTGTCATGAGACTATATTGTACTTTTCCTCTCATTTTAAAGTGGTTTTAAGTTATTGAAAACCACTTTTTCAGTGGAAAAATTTTGTTACTTTTTTGGGGATGGCAAAAATGTGCTTTTAACTGTCTTTTTGTGTGAAAAAAGTGACTTTTAAAGGCTTTTAATTTTTACTTTTTTTTTTTGCTGCTGGTTTTCCCTGGGAAAGAAGCAACATTTTGAGCTTGACCATGGAACAAATTACCAGTCCCACATATGGGCCTCCTTCCAGCCACACACACAAAGTTAAGCAAACCATTTTTGCCACCACAAAAGGCTAGCACTTTGCCTCAGCTGGAGGTGGGTGACTCTGCTGTGGCCATAGTTTGCTCCACAGACCTCATTCTTTTTACCCCTAATCACTCTGGTGTAGCACCAATAGTCACTGTGAACCCAGGGGTGTTGGCGACATTCTCAGTAGCTGTTGGGGTCTCTTCAGTGGGTAAGGAAGCATCACTCTTGTTGAACCAGGGAGAGAGAGAACAGGGGAGACTTCACTGTTTTGTCAGAATGTTGTGCCTATCCCTGGAGAAGCTCCTGCTGCCATTAATAATGCTGTTGTCCCTATTTTCATGTCAGAAAGAAACAGAAAACTAAACATACATGTACTACTACTCACATTTCCTTAGACTGGAGTAATTTATTGGGTATGGCTCAGGGTTTAATTCAGGCTTTTGATCCTTCTTATAAGAAGCTTTTTGGTAAAAGAAAGAGGGTTACCACTTCTTGAAGAGATCCAAGATTCTAAATCTGGACCGGAAGATGAAGGGACAGATGCAGGGTTTTCTCCTCAGATTTTTGATTCGACTCCGAAGAGAGCTCAGTTTCTGTTTCTCTGAAACATATTACCAGAATGTGCCAGTGTTCTCAATCCCTTAGAAAATACTTTGAGCCATTACAGAAGGAATTTCCAGAACCTTCACCAATTCCTCCAGTGTTGTAAGCTTTGGAGTATGTGCGTGTCACTGCCTGTAATTTTCCTGATAGTTTGCCAGGTACCCCTAAAAAGGCAGATAGAATGTATAAAGTTTCTCAGTCTTATGTTTTTATACACACTTAAACTTGAACCAGCAGCAGTAGTTTTATTTAATCCTATTGTTGCTAAACATTTAGTTAATTCCAGTCGTACTCTGTGATAAGGATGGGAAGATTATTAAGTAATGGAAGAGAGTGTATGCTTCTGCAACTTTGATTTTCAGAATTTTGAATTGTTAGGCTCATATGTTTTAGTTTATTCTAATTGTGAAATTGTGATGAATGTTTCGTCTGCAGTTTTTTTTTTCTTGTGAGGAAGAATCTGCTTTAAATAATTTCATTTATTTAACTGTACTGTGTGTGTGTGTGTGACATTTCATACTACTACCAGGGCTACGGCCACTGGAACTGTTTTCAGAAAGTTTGCCTGGCTGCATTCTCAGAATTTGCCACATATAAAAAATGAGATTTTAAATTCTTATTTGGATAAAGATTTAGTTTTTGGTTACCATGCTCCAGTGGTTATCAAAAAGTGTGATGAAAGGCATAAGCTGATAGAGGGAATCTTGATTTTTCAGACCTCCTTTTCCAAATTTTCTAAAGGATTCTTTAATCACTTATCCAATTTTGGCAAAAAACAAAGTAAACAGCCTCAGCAAAATGCAGGTAAACAGACATTTAAGAAGAAATTGCAAGGGGTTCCCAAAGGATCTCAGGAAACCTCCAAAACTAAGGACAATCCAACAAATCAGAATGACTATTCAAGAGACTTTGTTTCCTTCTCCCACCCTGATGGCTCACTTTTACTTCCAGAAAGCCTGAATCACTTTTTTCTTTGACAACAGATAGTTTCAGACAAATTGGTTCTGAAGGTCATTCACTAAGGTTACAAGTGACATTGAGAGGAAATTCCTCCTTTCCAGGGTGTAATTCCTCATCCACCAGTCCAGATTTATTTATTTATCCTGTCCTTCAGCACGTGCTGTCCCAGGGACTGATATAACCAGTTCCTCCTCCTCAGGTGGGGAAAGGTTTTATTTAGAGATGTTTGTAGTGCCAAAGAAAGAAATTGCCTAGAGACCAGTTGTGGATCATTCTTTCCCAAACCAGTTTATAATAGAGGCCACGTTCAAAATGATGTCACTTCACAATCCGTTACCTTTTCTTACACCTCATTTAAGTTTCCTGGTAACACTAAATTTAAAAGATGCTTATCACATTCATATTCATCTATACGTCAGGCATTTCTGAAGGTTTTCAGTGTCTGGATCACTTAATCAGTTCTCTGCTGTACCGTTTAGATTATCCATTTCACCAAGAGTGTTCACAAAGTGTGTAGCTCCAGTTATACCTCATTGCAGGCTACAAATTATCCACATATTTAGACAACTTATTTATTTTTGCAGAGTCCTTTTCAATGTGTCAGGAATCTGTCACTTGGGTGTGAGAGGTCTTTACAAGATGGAGTGCCAAGAGCATTCAGAAGCCTTTTTTGATGACTACACACAGGATTGTTTTCCAGGGGTGTCAGCTAGACACCTTAGCTCTGGAAAAAAAAAAATCTGTATCTAGATCTGTCTCTAAGGTTTTCATCTCAAACTTCAGTCAGTGCAAGGGAATACTTTAGGATTTTAGGTCTTGTGGCCTATATGATTCTCATGATACCCCTGGCAAGACTACTTGAGAAAGATACAATCATACACCAACATCCTTTGTCTTTTCATATCCCATTGCTTGGGTTTGTCAGAAGAAAAATCACTTGGTGGAGACATCAAATATCCTTAAATCTGGGTCATTCCTTCTCCCTCCCTGTTCCAAAGCAGTCATTCACCACAGACACACCTGATTTTGCTTGGTAGCAGTTGCAGGATGGATAAAAGGGCAAAGTGTGTGATTACCATGGATAGATGCAAGCACATAAATATAAAAGAGATGCTTGCCCTGATTAAGACACGTGGCCCTGTGAATCATCTCTGATTCCCTGGGACTCTCCATGTTTCAGACAGTACCACAGTTATGTTGTACATCAAACAAGCAAGATAGAACGAGGTTGTATTCCCTTTGCAGACTAGCAATATTAGCTTGGGATATGGCTTTACAGCATAATCTCATTCCACAGTCATCCTTCATTCCATCAGAGCAAAATTATGTGGAAGATGAGCTGAGCAGTACAAGGGCAGACCATCATGAATGGAAAGTAGATTGGGGGGCTTCCAGGATTTGATCAGTCCATGGGGAGTTCCTCAAGTAGACCTATTTACCATCTATATGAAGAATCAGGTAGCAAATGTCAAGGGCTAGAAGACAAATGCCTTTTCATTTTCCTGGACAGGAATGTTTGTGTATGTATTTCTACCTGTTCCACTGTTATCTAGGGTACTTCTGAAGATTCAAAATGACTCTACCAAGATGATTATGAGGACTCCCTACTGGTCGTGGCAACAGTGGTTCACCATTTTGGAAATGACCAGGGGCAATTACCACAAGCTTCCTCTCAGAATGGATCTACCCACACAAGATCAGGGGTATTTGATAGAGCCCAACCCCAGTCAACTTCAGTTGACTGCCTGGATGCTAGGGGTCTTAATTCCCTTTAAGCACCTGTTTACTGAGGATGTGCAGCAGGTACTAATGGAGGCAAGAAGAGCTATTATTAGAAAATCATATATGAGCAAATAGGAAATGCTTTTCTAGTTGTTGGCAGCAACATAACCAATACCTATTCAGGGCTAGTTGATGTCCTCCTACTCTTGTGTTGCAGAATTCATTACATGAGGGGATTCCCTGCCATAAACAATCCCGATGTCTGGCCAGTATACAAAAGGCCCGAGGCAAGCATCAGCCATAAAAGTGATGTCCACACATACTACCCTCAGAACTTCTCTGCTTCCACTCCGAACACCATCTTCGACTGTCTGTCTGCTCGCCCGAGTTGTTGGTTGCTGTACAAATGTGTTTAGATAAGTGCCCCATTGAGGTTTTCTCCATTTACTTTTACTACTGCTTTTCTGTCCCCTTATCATGACCATAAGTCTTGCTCTATATATCTGGTGTTTGTTCCCATAAATCTGTGTAGCCACCTTCACACTCTAATTATTTTCTTATTGAATCAAAGACTTAGAGGTTAGCACACAACGTTATGGAGGATACATTGGTCCTTCTGAGCCAGCAAAGAAAGCCAAGAAGCTCAGGCCTGAAGTTTCACCTGCACCTCCCATTCCGCACTTCCCTCTTGAGGTGAATGAAGGCCCGGAAGCCTGTTTGGAATTTGACTAGGATTCCTTTGCGGGAACCAGAACAGAAGCAGTCAGGGAGTCAGCCACTGGCATGACCTCGGAGGTGTTGCAAGGGTCCATTTCGGACGTGTAGGGGGAACCTAGGCTCATAATATCAGAAGGTCCATGAGATATTCCTCAGATCTTGGTTTGGGAGGAAGTGCAGATTATTGTTATAGAATGCAGCCTTACATTGGGTCTCTCCACCTTCCATAAGGCTGCTGTGCCCCTTAAAAAGAAAAAAAAAACAAACATTATCTAGCTCTCAGAATCTTCCGTCTGACTGGCAGGCCTTCACACAGGAATTATTCAATGCCTTTATGGCTTTAAAGCCTCCCACTGGTGTTTCCCTTCCTAGCTTGTCTTCTGCTTCCCTTCAGGAAAGGTTTAGGGAGCAAGTTTTATCTGAGGATGAGGATTCCTCAGAGGATGAGTCTTTGGCATACTCGGCCCAGATTCCTACCCCTCTGGAGTATGCATCACCCAAGGAAGAATCCAACGGAACTGAGTCTTCTGGTGAAAACCTCACCTTTGGGGAGACCATCACTTGTATGAGGGAGTTTTTTCAAGTGGGACTGCTCACAGGTTACAGATGTGCAGAGGAGCTGATATGATTTACTCCAGATGGAATCACCTTCTCCTTCTGCTGTTACGCCAGTTCAACCAGCCTTTCTAGATGCTTTCACTTCTGCTTCCAGACTCTCAACCTCCTGCTCCCAAGTGGCCAGATAGATTCTATAAAGTCCCAGAGGACTTGCAGATTCCTTTATAAATGCTCTGCTGCAGACCCAGTGGTTGTTTCTGTGACTACTGATAAGCCATCCAAACTTTTGCCTTCCACTTCACCTCTCCCTTCAGACAAGGAGAATAAAACCATGGAAAGGCTGGGGGCAAAAAGTGTACACTTCAGCTACTCTTGCCTTCTATGCAGTTAACTGTCAACCCCATATGAATAAGTATGCTTTGGCCCTTCTTTCTCAGGCCTCTCCGTTTCTCTCTGATCTTCTGGATTCAGATGTTAAGTCTTAGCTTTAATGTGTTTTGGGGGTATCTTTCCAAGTGGTATGCTACTCCATTAGATGCAGATATGATGCTGCTGCGGTATCTGCCAGGGCTGCTGCCTCTGCTTCTGCATTAAAGGAAAACTCCACCTTAGAACTCAAACATATTTTTTTCATTGTATCTTTGTTTTTGAGCTATTTTAATGCCTCAAAATCACTCCAAGTGCTTCTTTTACAATTTTAATGTGTTTCTGTCAAAATGGCAGATGATGGGGCATGCCTTGGTAATGTGATCTTATTTTCATGCTTTCCTTCCTTCTTCCCAGAATACATTTCAAGTCCTCTTTATATGACTCATGGCAGACAAATATATGACTCATGGTAGACAGAAGAAAGTGGTGCTGTTTTCTCATGCCATTAAAATGTAATGGCAGGCTTGTGAAGCACTGTCATCTAAACACACCTTCTGTAAAAGAGCTTGCTTCTCTTTTCACCTGACTGAGCCTCATCTATCTGCCAGAGCTTGTTCTATGCTTTAAATAGCTGTTGGCTACTTGCAGCAAAAGAACGCATATAAAAAAAACCCATTTTTTTGTAAGAGGAATACTCTCACCCATACTCTCATGCTGAGGTGTGAAAACTCTCACTTAGTAAATAATCCTTGCTGTACATTTACAAGTGGCAAGTAGTATGACTCTAAACTTAAGTCTGTTACTTCCCAATGCCTCCAGTGGGAGGATTTTTCTCTCATATTGTTGCAGACTTAAAATGTGCTTTACTAGTTCCTCAATTATTTCTGTCATGTTCCACCTCCTTTTTTCTATTTCATATTTATTTATACTTTGGTAACCAGGAAAGTGAACTGGTCCCAGGATCCTTTTCAGCCACAACATAAGCTACACTGGCAAAGGTAATAATTATTAAATGCACTTATCGATACAAATAAAACAATACTGACAGAAATACATTGACCAAGATTGCATGTGGAACAGACAGCCAATGTTTGACAGTGACCAAGTCCGTCACTGAGCAAGATTTACTAGAAGGTTGCACTGTTCTGACTAGTTTGCTACTTGTGTGTCTCTGCTATCCTTAAACAAAAATCAAAAAATCTTGCTATTTTCCCACTTTCTATAATTTAAAAGAAAGTTCAGTTACAGAGTTGCTGTTCTGAACTGTTTGTAAGTTTCTTGGGGGCCAGTGCTTACTTGGGCTAAAGGGAAGTCCCTGTGTTCACCAGTGGCAGTGGTTAACACTGAGCAGCCAGCCTGCCTGCTCTGTAGGAGTGGTTACTGCCTAGAAACTGTAGTTTTATTGGTCATTTTGGGTCAATTCCAAGCTCCTTGATCTCTCTCTTAAAACCCTGCAACTCTCTTTTTGCACGGTCTTGCGCACAGAGCAGCACCACTTAAACAGGTTTAAACTATTCCTGGCTCCACAAAGTCTGCTCTTCACTTTTTTCCCTTTGAACTGCTCTAAATCTCAAAATAAGCAGTCTATTTTCATTCTAAAGCCATGCACTTGCTCTTATAAGTAATCTCATAGGTAAACACTAATAAACTTAAGCACTACACCATCTTATACTTCTTTAAACTACTTGCTCCCTATTGGTTCTTTCTGATCAGTCAGTAAGTAGTTCCCTACATTATTCAGGCATGTCCAAAGGTCAGTTTCGGGTTTACTCTCCAGTCCAGCTGGTGAATCTGGGAATCTTGAGGCAATGTTACAGCTGCCTTATGTATACAGACCACCCTCTTCTCCACCCAACAAGCTCAAATATATGTGAGAGATGCAACTATATAGCCAAACTGGAGGCTGGGCTCTCTCAACCCATTACTGGCACAGCCAGTCAGGAGGAGAAGGTAACCACACACACCACAAATCCAGTCTCACATAGACCTATGGCATCAGCAAACCAAACACAAAAACATACTCGGAGGCTCTAAGTAAAAATCTGCCTAAGCAGCAGAGACCTCCAAAGCAGACATCCAAGCAACCCCTACCACGAAACAATACCCACATAGCACATAGCTCACAAAGTCAGTGTGCCACACAGTCACAGCCCTTAAGGCTGAACAACACACCTAATACACTTGTAATAGGTGACACTAATGTCAGACACACTGACGTCCCACTCACCAGACTGAACAAGGAGAAGATCACTGTAAGCTGCCTGTCAGGTGCCAGGATCCACCACATAACACAAGCACTCAGGTCACTCCAAAGCAAGTACAAATATGACTCCGTCATTGTCCATGCTAGTGTGAATGACCTGAGACGTACCTCCCTGGACTACATGAAGAGAGACATAGAGGAGCTCTCTGATCATGTAGCCCAGGCCGGTATGACCCTGACCTTGAGTAGCATCTTGCCCTCACCAAGAATGATGCCACAGTATAAAGACAAAATTATCAATTTTAACAATTGGCTAAAGTATTGGTGTCATTCCAAGGGGATCCAGTGTCTATCAGCCTGGGATGACATGCTTGACAAGCCACTTTGCTTCGCTAGGGACGGCTTGCACCTGTCACCCCTGGGTTTTCGAATACTGGCAAAGGCTCTTGCCTCCCCCATAGTGCCTTTTTTAGGCAAGGCTCAAAAGACAAACCCACCTCCATAGACAACACAAGGAAAAAAAAACTAAGGGTAATGCTGCTCAACGCCATAAGTCTAAACCTCAAGATGCATGCACTCGAGACTCTCCACAGTATGGAGAATATCGATATCTGTGCAGTAACAGAAACCTGGTTCAAGGCTCTCGAGAGCACCCCAGCACTAACAGGTTATACTTCATACCATGCTTTTCGGCCCCAAAACATGGACCAAACCACAAAAGGAGGGGGCGTATCCATATTTATCAAAGATACCCACACCTCCAGGTTAGTGGCACTGCACGAAGCATCAGAGACCATCCATGTGCAACTAACAGTGGGCAAAACTACCTTTCAGTTTGTAGCCTGCTACAGACCACCATCCCAAACACAGGAACCCTACTCGGCTTTCCTGAGAACACTGGAGAATATGAAGGTCTCTCCAAACACCATTATATTGGGTGATTTCAACTACCCAAACATTGATTGGGAAAACTACTCGAGCCCAAACACCCTCGCCCAACGGTTCCTAGAATTTATAAACTCAAATGCTATGGAACAACTGGTCACCACTCCCACAAGAGGGGAAAACATATTGGATCTGGTCATCACCAACATGGGGTCTCTATGTTCCATACCAGAGGTATACCCCTCATTGGTAAGATCAGACCATAAACTAATCTCACTGGACATCCATATTCCATCCCCACCCCCAGCCAAGGAAACCACGGTGAAGAACTTCTCAAAAGCAAACTTCACACTTCTCAAAACCGAGGTGGAATCCTTCAAAGCTCCCGGGCCAGTGGAAAATATGGCCCAAAACGCAGAATCCTTTACAAAAGCATTCTATGGACACCTACAGGAATGCATGGAGCATGCTATCCCAAATAAAACCAAGACTCACTCCTCCAAAGGCAGGAGACATGTCTGGTGGACCCCGGCCATAAATAAGCTATACAACAGAAGGAGAAAGCTACCACATGACAGAGCAAAATTCCAAAAAGGGAAGGCGTCTCTGATCAGTACTAGCAAGAAACTACGATCCCTCATAAAAATCATCTAAGGCCAGCTTCGAAAGAAAAATTGCACAAGATACTAAAGATAATGTCAATGCCTTCTTTAGTTATGTCAGGAACCTGGGAGGCAACTCCCAGATATGCTCTGAGTTGGTGCAAAATGACAAAAAATACACTGAACCAACAGACATCGCCAACATCCTGGCAGAAAGGTTCAGTGCAAACTTCTCCCCCCTTTCCCCCCCAAAAGAGCAAATGTCTATCCCAACAGAGTGTAGCCTTCCTGAGATCACATATGAGAGCTGCCCTCTCCAAAGCAAAAAACACAGCATCAATGGGACCAGATGGTGTCCCGGGCTGCGTCTTACATGAGCTCCAAGAAGAACTAAACCCTCATATGAAGTCGCTGTTCAATCTCAGCCTTACTACAGGATATGTACCCAAGGAATGGCGTACAACAACAGTGGTCCTGCTCCACAAAGGTGGTGCCACAACAGACCCCGGAAACTATCGCCATATAAGCCTGACTATCCTGGTCTGCAAAGCTATGGAGCATATCATCTTGGAAATCATAAACAAAGACATTGGGAACCTCCAGACACTGGATTCTACCCAATTCGGCTTTAAGGGCAGATCTTGCCTCTTGAACCTGGTCAACTTCTTTTGAAACAGTTACCAAAGCCATAGATGAAGGGAAGGTAGTCCACACAGCCTACCTGGACCTCGCAAAAGCCTTCAACACAATACCCCACTCGGGCATCATAAATAAGCTCACCAGCTTAAATATCAACACCTATGTCACAAGATGGGTTGCAAACTGGCTCAGGGATAGAACCCACATGGTCAGAATAGCAAGTGCCATGTCAGACTCTAAACCAGTTACAAGTGGCATCCCACAAGGCTCAGTCCTGGGACCTCTCTTGTTCGGTATATATTTCTCCGAGGTACAGGCTAACACGGGTGGACTATGGCTGACCAAGTTCACAGATGACTGCAAACTGGGTGCAATAATCGACTCTCAGGCTGAAACAAGAATCCTCCAAAAGGGTCTCACAGAGATGGATAACTGGTGCCAGAGCCATGGCCTAAAGCTAAATGCCAAAAAGTGCATAGTCATCCCCTTTGGGAAAAACAAAGTGCCCACAAATTACCACATAGGTGGTAATCCATTAAGTGTGGAAGAAGTAATTAGGGACTTGGGGACCCAAGTAGATAGCAATCTCTCCTTTGACAATTACGTTGCCAAAGTGGTTAGAAAGACCTTCTATACAGCCCACCTTATCACGATAGGGTTCACATCTAGATCAAGAGAGGTCATTGTGCCCCTCTACTCATCACTTATCAGGCCCATAATTGAATACAATGCCCCATTTGGGATGTACCTTACCCGACACCTGCAGCAACTGGAAAGACCCTAAAAGTACCTCACCAAGAGAATCAAGGGACTCAAACAGATGCCCTATGCAGTTTGGCTAAAGAAGCTCCAGCTCTACTCAGTTGCATACCGCCTACTCAGAGGCGATCTGTGTGACGTATAAAGCCATGTCCAACCCAGAATTAATGGACATGCTTCACCTCAGGAAATCCAAATTCCTTAGAGCTGCACGCTCCAGAGACTTGAACCTCCGCACAGAAATAAATAGGACATGCTGGAGGGACAGATTCATATCCCAGAGGCTCCCCTCCCTCTGGAACAAAATCCCAATCCATGTTAGGCAGAGCCCCTCACTGACCCTCTTCAAGAGAAATCATGACGAGTGGATGGGAGATTGTAAGTTTACCCCGGGATCTCCTTTGTGTCCCTGCTTGACAGAGGTACAGTAAACTAACCTTTAAAGGGCTACCTTCTGTGACCTACTATACAGAGGCTCAGTCACCTAATCTAAAAGAGTGGCGAAAGCCAAACACACTCTGGCTAGGCTTATAAATGCTCTAGGGCAGATAGCCTTGTATCAACCTATGAATCTAGTAATAATGCTTAACTGTACTATGTTGTTTATTATAAATAATTCATTGTATGCGCACACACACACACGCACGCACTGTGTGTGTATATGTTTCTGTATATGTGTATGTATATGAAGTACATGTGTACAAAAGTGTGTACTTCTGATTTCCTTTTGTTAGTGTTCTTAATGCAAGGGCACATAGTAAATGTATGATCTGATGTAATTAACTTCATTTGATCAGCAAACTGTGGGTATTGGATCCGATGTGGATCCGAGCCGGCAGCTTTCTTAGCGAAAGATCCGAGCTCCAAGCTCCTCTCCTACCCATAATGCCCTGCTACCTCCCTCTAACCCCCAGATCTTGTTTGCCGCGGCTTCTTGAAGCATCTGAGAACGAGCTCCTAGCATTGGGTTTTGTGAGTTGAGTAGATTATTTAACTTTTTTCCTTTAAAATCACTGTATTCTGAGTGTGTGTGGTACCCTTTTTCTCCCTTAATCTATCTGGGTAGTTTTATCTTTAGTTTAGTGTAGATTTTAAATCCCCTCCCCCCTTCTGTCTGTGTGTGAAGGTGTGTGCGTGTGGGCCTATTCCTGTCAGTATGTCCGAGGGCCCAAAAGCGATTTTTTTCTAAATGCTCCAAGTGTGGCCATATGCTGTCCCCAGTGAATTGCCACACTCTGTGCGTTATTTGCCTGGGTGTGGACCATCTCTCTTCAGGCTGCTCTATCTGTGCAGTCCTCAACCCCAGGGCTTTGAGGGATAGGCAGACTAAGCTAGTCCTCGCAGGCCTTTTGCCCCCGGATTTGGCTTTGTCCTCCTCCCCCTCCCCCTCCGTGGCGCCAGCCATGTCTGCGGCTGCCCCACTGACCGTACCCGCTCCCCTGGCTGGGATTCAAACTCCCTCTTTGGCTCAGGAGGAAAGAGACTAGAGAAAAAAGGATCAGAAGGATAAAAGTGTGTGAGAGGGACAGGCATCGTAGCCACAAGAGGCGGGCCAATTCAGCTCCCTCGGCCCCGCCATCTAAGCAGCTTGCCTCCCCTCTTAAGGTCTCCAGGTCTTCCCCCTCCAGGCTTCGCTCTCCACGTTTCTCCCCGGAGCCGGAGGAGGAGACCCAGTCACCTTCGAGGTCATCCAGGCGGCCTTCCCGGCCAGCCTAGGCAGCCTCATCCAGGTCAACTAGAAGTTTATCTGACGCAGACATGGATCGGATGATGCGTCGATTTCTTCAGGCCCAGCTGCAGATGGGAGTGCTCTTGCCTCCACCCCATTTTTTCGCCCCCATTGCTCCTTCTCCAACCCGCTACCGGGGTTCGGAGCTATCTGATCCGAGTAGCTTCGGAGCCGGGGTGGTGTCGGCGCCGACAGTGTTTCCTACTTCGGTGCTGACTGTACCTTCGAGTTTGTCGGATCCATTTTCGGAGCCGAGCTCTCGGGGCCATGAGATGAGCGTCTGCTCCAGAGGGGTTAGCGTGCCTTCGGCTCCATTGAGGCCGGATCACACTGCCCTTTCGGATCCGATCGGGTCATCTCCAGCCCCGATCACACTGCTTTTGGATCCTAGGGAGAGCAGTTCACCCTCTGCATTCAACGTCGTGGAGAGGGTCTTTTCGAGGGATTCAAGATCCCAGGCTCTTGCTACGGATCCACCTGCCATTCCTTCTCAGACAGGCCTGTCTTCCATCATCCAGCCCCAGAGACAGCCTGCGCCTACGTCCCAGATGGTTCCCACAAATGAAAGTGCAAGAGGAGGCACTTGGACTCACCCGGGTCCCTCACAGAAGACATGGACTTGGAGGAAGAGGAAGGTTCCCCCAGGTCACCCCCCAAAGACATCTCTTTTGGAGACATTATGGAAATGCTTCATATTAGAGGTGGATGGTCAGCCCAAAAGCCTTCCTCGGACGAGTCTGTCTTTCTGGAGACGTTTGATGCAGGCCCTTCTACCTCTTGGGTGTCCCCTCCCGCTGATCCCCTGGTGGACCTCATAACTACCAGGGCATGGAAGGAGCCAGACACTGTGGAGCCAGTACCCAAGAGACTGGACAAGATTCTCAGCCCCCCCCCACAGACAGGACATTTTGGAGCAAAGGTGCCCCTGTAGATGCCATGGTGGTGGCGGCTGCCACCAAGAAGGAATTAGCACAGGAGAGTTCCTCGGTACATCCTCCAGACAAGGAGTCTCGGACGATGGACCGCCTCGGAAAGCAGATGTTCGCTTCAGCGACCTTCTCTGTAAGCTCACTGAACTATATGGCACACGTGATTAGACTCCAGTGAGACCTAATCAGAGAGTACGCTGGGTCACCTCCAGAGTCCATGTCGGCCGAGGACAAATGGACCTTCTCGGCGCGAATGGCCACTGTCACAAACATTTCTATGCGGCTTCTCTCCCATGCTACGGAGGGAGCGGCTAGAGCCAGTTGAACAGGCATTGTCTTACGAAGACAGGCCTGGCTCCGTCTCTGCGACTTTGTGGAACCCTTCAAGGCGTCCTTCGCAAACACCCCCTTTGACGGTTCTATGCTTTTCGGCAAAACCGTCTGCGATACGCTACTCCAGAGCGAGAAGGATGGGAAAACGTCTGTTGTTGGGTTCCGCTTCTCGGCTCCTCAAAGGTCCTTCTCCAGGAACCAAAGAGGACAGAAGAAGATGTGGTTCCGGAAATCTCAACAATCCCGTTTCGCTCTGGATCCCTCATCCTTCAGAGGCAGAGGAGGACAGGGTGGATGCCAGCCCAGAGGCAGTGGGGGGCCGAAGAATTTCGGGTTGAGGGGAACCCTTTTCCGATCGACCCGCACAGCAACCCCGAGGGGTTGCCCGACTGCTCCTTTCTGGAGGCAGTCGGGGGGGCGCTTCTCTGAGCATGTAGCACATTGGGAGTCCATTACGACAGATCGCTGGGTGCTCCGGATCATATCCAGAGGTTACTCAATTCCATTCCTAAATACTTCTCCCCAGTTGGGGCACCTCCCAGATATACCACCCAATCAGAGGGAGGTAGCAGCCTTCGAAATAAGAGCTACTAGAAGAGCGAGCCATCCACCACGTCCCCCCGGTCATTCCGGATCAGGCTTTTACTCCAGGTTCTTTTTGGTGCCAAAAAAGACTGGGGACTTGCGGCCAATTCTCGACCTGTCCATACTGAACCTGTCAGTTGCCAAAGAGAAGTTCCGGATGGTCGATCCAGGAGGTTTCTCCGCTTTCGGCTGGGAGCCAGCCACTATCAGTTCAGGGTCCTATCCTTCGGTCTCGCCACAGCCCCCAGGGTTTTGGTGCCAAAAAAGACTGGGGACTTGCGGCCAATTCTCGACCTGTCCATACTGAACCTGTCAGTTGCCAAAGAGAAGTTCCGGATGGTCGATCCAGGAGGTTTCTCCGCTTTCGGCTGGGAGCCAGCCACTATCAGTTCAGGGTCCTATCCTTCGGTCTCGCCACAGCCCCCAGGGTATTTACCAAGGTCATGGCAGTTGTAGCGGCCCACCTGAGGCTTCAGGGAATGCAGGTCTTTCCTTACCTGGACGACTGGCTCCTAGCCACCCCCACCAGGCATCTACTATTTTCAGAGAGAGACTATTTCCTACATCTTGCCCGCTATCTAGGGATCACGATCAACCACAAGAAATCCTCCCTTCAGCCACTCAAATTTTGGATTTCATAGGGGCCAGGATAGACACAATCCAGTCCAAAGTCTTTCTGACGTCGGACAGACTTCGCAATCTAAACCTCCATGTTTTGGCTCCTCTTCAGTCCTCGGCCCCTCCAGCGGAGTTAGTCCTGAGGGCTCTGGGGTCCATGGCAGCGGCCATCAACTTGTCTCCGCTCGCACATCTGAATATGAGGATTCTCCAGTGGACCTTACAGGTCCAGCGGTCCATTCTGCTTCATCCCTTGTCTGCCCCTATTCCTCTCAGCAGGGTTTGCAGGGAATCTCTACTTTGGTGGCTCCATTCCAAGCACCTCCGGGAAGGGCGCCCCTTCTCCATGTCCCCACCCCAAGTCAGTGACCACGGACACGTCTCGCCTCGGGTGGGGGGGGGGGCATTGCATGGGTAGAACCATCCAAGGCACGTGGACTCACACAGAGACCTTTTTGCATATCAATGTCCTGGAGATCAGGGCGGGGCTTCTAGCATTGCAGGCTCTCTATGCCCTTCTTCCTCTAGGGACTATTGCAATTCAAACAGACAACATGTCAGTGGTCTGGTACATCAACAAGCAAGGGGGAACCAGATCTTATCCACTTTGCTGAGAGGCCATGAGTGTGTGGGAATGGGCGATATCCACCAACCGCTTTTTCATAGCAACGCACATACCGGGTCGGGCAGACATTCTTGCGGACAAGCTGAGTTGGACTATCCTCTCACCCTACAAGTGGTCTCTGAACCCCCTTAGTAGCGAAACAGATCTTCCTCAGATGGGGTCAACCTTGCTGCGATCTGTTCGCTTCACCTTTCAACGCAAAGTGCAGCAAGTTTTTTGCTCTGATTCCCCCACCAGGGGAAAACCCCAGAGATGCACTGGTTCATGCTTGGCCATCCGGTCTTCTTTATGCTTATCCTCCTCTTCAGTTGATGACAAAATTCTTGCAGAAAGCTCATCGGTTGGGGAGCAGAGTTATCCTCATAGCCCCATTCTGGCCTTGTCAAACATGGTTCCCATGCTTACAGTCTCATCTAGTGCATCTTCCCTGGATCTTCGATCCCCTTCCGGATCTGATTTCTCACCCTCTGGGATTGAGGACCCCCGACCTGGACAACCTCATGCTCTCGGCTTGGTTGATCCAGTTCCCTTGATGGATAGGACTCCCGGTATCTCATCCTCAGTTAAAGCTATTCTGGTGGCCGCACATAAGCCTTCTACCAGAAAAGTCTACAAGAGTAAATGGAAACGTTTTTCTATCTGGGTGGAGCATAGGAATTTGGACCCTTTTACGGCTCCTATTTCAGCAGTCTTCGATTTTTTTTTTTATCCCATACCTTCCATCAGGGGGCTAGTTCTTCAACTGTTAAAATTCAATTGGCAGCAATTTCCCACTTTCACATTGGAACCAAATTTGGCCCCCTAGCATCATCTAAGATCTGCAAGACCTTTCTGAAAGGTACCTTTCTTTTGAGACCCCCTGTTAAGGAAGCAGTTCCTCCATGGGATTTAACCCTAGTTCTCCAGACTCTGACTGGTCCCCCTTATGAGTCCGCAGCTTTGGTCGACTTGAAGTATGTATCCTGATTGCTATTACTTCAGCTAGAAGAATATCGGAGCTTCAGGCTCTTTGCAGTAAGCCCCCATACATCATTTTTCATAAAGACAGAGTTTCCCTCAGGACTAAACCCCTCTTTTCTGCCTAAAGTGGCTTCCGAAGCCAACATCAAACAATCTATCAACCTGCCCGTCTTCTTCCCTAATTATCACAACAAAGGAGAGTATAGACTCCATTGCATGGATGTACATAGACAGTTACGATTTTACTTGCACAGAATGGCTGTTTTTCGAAAATCAGAACAGCTCTTTGTTTCATTTGCCAAGTCCTGTCTGGGTAAACCAGTGACTAAGGTAACCTTAGCTAGGTGGATTTCACAATGCATTCTTCTCGCATACAGAAGCTCTGGTCGACCTGAGCCTTTGCGGGTTCGGGCACAATCTACCCGTTCTGTGGCTACTTCTGCGGCCTTCTGGTCGAGGGTCCCTTTGGATGACATTTGTTCAGCTGCTACTTGGGCTTCCTCTCACACTTTCATTACACATTATAAACTGGATCTGATTTCCAGAGGAAGGGCGTCCTTTGGCTCTGCAGTGCTCCGGAATATCCTCCCATAAGGGCCTCCCAAGTTGTTGGTAATTGGGGACTCTGTCCCACAGGTTGCTGATCAAATGAAGTTAACTACTTCAGATAAAGAAGTTATGTATTCACCATAACGTTCCATCTGAGTAGGTAACTTCATTTCTCTGCAACCAACCCTCCCTCCGTCCCCACTGACTTGTAGTTCGTCCTTGAAGGATCATGGTATGTCACTTCCCAGATGACATCAGGTTAGGATGTTCAGGTAGCTTTTCCTTGTGTTATGGTAGTGTTCTAGGATACTATGGCAAACTCAATCTGAGGGTTAGAGGGAGGTAGCAGGGCATTATGGGTAGGGGGAGGAGCTTGGAGCTTGGATCTTTTGCTAGGAAAGCTGCCGGCTCTGATCCAAATCGGATCCGATACCCACGGGTTGCAGACAAATGAAGTTACCTAGTCAGATGGAACGTTATGGTGAGTACATAACTTCTTTTTAAAGTAAATTCAGGTGTATATTATGGTTGCTGTCTGACAATACAAGGACTGGTTCAAAGTCAGTGGGAATCTCTCACAATGGATCTACATGTAGACCTAGTTACATTAGTCCTAAAACTCGACACTGTTACAAAACTTTATTCAAAATCTTAAAACTCATACTCAGGATATATTACACCCTCACAAAGGACGGCAACATCTACCCAAACCCTGGTCCATCCCCACCTGTTGACCCTAATCCACCTACTATATCCCCTACCACCATAACTCTTAACAAATAGACCTCCTAACTCACTGCTGGCCTGCCATCTAAACATTAGGAGCATAAATAAAAAAAACTCAGCACCTGCATGCCCTCTTAGCTGTTCATTTCCAGATATATTATGCCTAACAGAAACGTGGCTAAAGCCTGCCACCAGGGTACAATATGTTTTGACTAGACCATACCACCAGAAAGGGTGGTGGGGTAGCCATACTTCACAAGTCTACCCGATCTGTCAGCATAGACACCCAACAATCACCCCAGTTCAATAATGCTGTAATTCTTATCTCAAAACTACAAATTAAGAAAAACAAAAATATAAACACTGTCTGTGTTTACATTCCCCCAGGGAGGAACACAGAAACCTTAGAAGACTTATGTTGGTTATTCAATAACTACACCCAAGAAACAATTGTTCTTGGGAATTTCAACATTGACTGGAACACTTGCTCCTGTGAAACCCCCACAACCCACATAAACCTCTATGGATTTATTCAAATCATAACCTCCCCCACCAGGCCAGGAAAACCCAATAACAAGGAAAGTACCCTAGACTGGATACTTGTCAATACCCATCTTCAATCCTAAGTGACCACTGTCTCACCTATGTTATTAAGCTCAAGGTAGACTGCTCCTACCAACCCACTTATAGAACATTAAGAAACCACAAGAATTTTTATTCTCACCAAGTTTCAAAATTAACTTAAGGCATGCAACTGGTCAGTACTAAAAAGTCTCCCCCTAGATGAAGCAGTAGCATGCTTTAACACCAAATTCCTTGCTATTCTTAACTCATGCTCCCAGTCTCTCTGTTAGAACCAAAGTTAATATTGTACCATGGTTTTCTAAAGATACCAAAACCAAAATTTCAGTCAGAAACAAAGCATGGACCACCTACCGAAAAACAAAAGCCCCACTTGATCAACTAAGATTCAGACAGCTAAGGAATGACACCAAAAAATCCATAACCTTAGACAAAAAGAACTACTACTACTACCATCTACTGCAGAAACACCAAAACAAACCTCAAAAGTTCTGGGCAGGAATAAACAAACTATTCCACACAGGCCAAACTGCCACTACACCCCCCTCAGCTTCCCAACAAAAGTCCCCAGTAGATATTGCTAATAACTTCAACAGCTTCTTCACAGAAACTATCCAGTCTCTAGCCAGCCAACTCTCTCCCAATGGCACTAATTCTACTGCAGCCACACCCAGTACCCAAATGCACTACCTTCCAACTTGTTCCTACTCAACTTATTCATGCCCTATTTAAGAAACTAAGACCCACCACCCTAGCTACCGACCTCCTTCCAGCAGACTATCTGCAAAAGGCTGCTAATACCATAGCATACCCCATTTCAATCTTGATTAACAGAGCTATATCTGAAGCTACTGTACCCACTATATGGAAAATCTCCCATGTCATACCTCTCCATAAAGGAGGTAGTTCCACTGAGCTGTCAAACTTTAGACCCATAGCTATTCTGTCACCTCTAGCTAAAATTATGGAGAAGTGTGTACACGTACAGCTCATGTACTACCTCACACAAAACAAGCTTTTGTCCAACTTTCAGCATGGCTTTAAGCCACACCACAATACTACTTCTGCCCTCCTCTCTTTCTCTAACATCCTTAACCACAATCGCAATAATAAACTCCTCAGCACTCTTTCTAGATCTGTCCCAGGCTTTTGGCATGGTTGACCACAAAATGCTTATAAGTACCTTGATCGTCTTCTCCTTAAACAACCATGCACTCCAATGGTTTCAATCCTACCTGCAGGGCAGGCAACAGGCAGTCCTATGGCAGGACAAGCTATCATTTCACCTACCCATCAAATTAGGAGTCCCCCAGGGCTCGATACTAGGACCCCTTCTTTTCTCCATCTTTATCAACGACCTTCATTCAGTCATCCCAGATGCTACCTGCATTCAGTATGTGGATGACTCAACCTTGATTTGTTCTGACACCTCACCAGCTGCTTTATTCACATTAACCCAAAACGCCTTCAGTGTGGAAAAATGGCTCTCCAATCAACATCTAATCCTAAACCCCAACAAAACTAAGCTGATCCTCTTCTCCCCACATGCAGGACCCCCTGCCATCCTTCAACATAACCGCTAACAATGGAACTATCATGTCCCTAGAACTCCAAACTAAACTACTGGGTGTCATAGTTGATAACCTGAAGTTTGATGTGCATATCAATCAAACTATCAAAACCATTAATAAAAAAATTTCTCTCTCTACAGAATCAAACCTTTCCTTACCCCACTTGCTAGAACTGCAATTGCCCATTCCCATCTGCTATCAACTCTTCTGTACGCCTCACCTCTATTCTCCAACTTAAACGAAACCGATCCTAATAAACTATCATCCTGCTATAACCACATTGCCAGATTTGCTACTGGCACAGCCTACCGGACACACCACTGTCACAACCTAAATTGCCTAGATGGCTTGAACTGCCTAGCCTACTGCAGTTCAGCCAGCTAATAGTGGCACATAAAGTCCTTTACCAACCAGAAAATACACCTACACTAAAAAATATCAGCCCCTACACCAGTACCCAGCCACTGCAGTCATCCACTAGACTCCTAGTTCAAAAATACAAATCCAACTACTCAGCTGGGGACTCTGCCAACTCTGTTGGAAAAACATGGAACAGACTCCCATCTGACTTGACCCTAGAACTGTCAGTAACTCAATTCAAAAACAAACTCAAGAAATACTTCAAAACTCATTGATTATGTCCTTGCACTAACCCAGACTAGTGACCTGTCTATTACTTGGGTGCCTTACCTTCAACTACTTCTAATTTCTTTCTACCACACCATTTCAGGAAGGGTCAATTGTATAACTGCTGTTCAATATGTCTTAAACCTGAATGTAATGTCATGTATATGTAACTTTGAAAATAATGTTATGTTTTGTAAAGTGTTTAATAAGTTAGTACTATATGTGCTAAATGCTGGTATTGCTTATGACTGTAATCTGCTTGAAACTAGCATTTACTGAATGTTCAATGTGTATTATTATCTTGGAGCTTTTCTCCCTGGGCCTCCACTGAAAATGGACATATATCCAGTCAAACTATCCTGGTCAACAAATGTAAAGTAAATAAATAAAAATGTACCAGATATGCATCCCCCTCTGGAAGGTATGTCGCACAAAGCATAAAAGACCTTTTTTATGAAACAGTATCTGTGCACCTAGTTGGTAGGGTTGCCACGTGACACTCTTTCCGCAGTTATGGCCCGTGTGTGTGTGTGTGTGTGTGTGTGTGTGTGTGTGTGTGTGTGTGTGTGTGTGTGTGTGTGTGTGTGTGGGGGGGGGGATAACATTTAAAGCTTAGAATTTCAGTACTGTGTTGCTGCTTATGTAAATGTGTCAGAAGAGTTGACAATTGCCTGTAAACCCCTGACTGATCTGATTGCTTTGTTTTGCTGTGAAAGGGGTTCTCCTCCCCTCTGCAATAAAAACCGTGGAAACAATTCCACAGCTTTCTGTCTTTTTTTATATCAGCTGCTGTGTTCCTGACATTAGCAGGATTAATTACCCATCTAAGATTGATAGCAGTACCTGACAGGGTAAACTACAGATTTAACTGCGTCTATGATATGTCATGCAGGTGGAGGCAAATTTCTATGCAAAGTATGTGAGAAGTTCAGTTTAAAAAAAGTAGGTAGGCTTTCCCTTCCTTTGACTTCAATGCAAGGAAATAAGATTTAAAAACTACAAGCAGGTTTCTGGTACATAAGCAATGCTGGAACCATATTGTAGGGAGAAAAGAAACCCAACGATTGAGTTAAACTGTATGAGAGGGTGGAGTTTTCCTTTAAGGAGATGTACTCCTGGTTAAGGCTTCTTCCTGAAGACTTCAAGGCCAATCTTAACGGACACACCATTAGATAATAATGCCTTGTTTAGTACTGCAGCTGCTACCTTGTTCAAGTCCCTGTAGGAGAAAGGTAAAGAGTTGTAGGATTTAAAGCATAATGTTAAGTTGTCATTCTCGCCTTCATTCTTGCTGGATGGGTTCGGAGCCGATCCTTGGCTCCAACTCAGCCTATACTATAGCTCGAGAGCTATTTTTACCGGCTCGAGGCAGCCTTATAACCCACAATACCATGCGCTAACTCCCCAGATCTCGTTTGCCGCTTCGCTGCGAGGTTGTCTTTTTTACTGGCTCAGGTCAGTAAAGAGATTTTTTTCTATTAAACTAAATTTTCAGATAGTTTTTCCAGTTAGTTACCCTTGTTTAGGTCCCTACTAATTGCCTTATTCATACAACCCTTGTTGTAGCCCTTCTTCCCTTCTTTAGTTAATTTTTATCTTTGGACCTACGGGCTTTACCTTAGTTTCCCCACCCTTACAGTGTCTGTGTGTGTGGGTTTAGTCAGTTCCCTTAACTTTTCTAATTTTAAGTTGAGTGTGTGTGTGGACTGACTGTGTTTACTGTGGTTAGGACTATGTCCAAAGACATTAAGGTCTTGGGATTCAAGAAATGTGACTCGTGCTGTCAGAAAATGTCTCTGACAGACTGTCACACTTCTTGTGTCTATTGCTTGGGGCCTTTACACCTGCAGGACTCTTGTTCCGTCTGTCACGGGTTTAGTTCAAGAGTCCTGCAGGAAAGGTGTAATAAGCTTATCCTAAGGGGTTTGTTAAAGCCCGATGACTCCCCGTCCAAGTCTGGCTCGGGGAAGTCTTCAAAAACCGCCAAACCCTTGGCTCCAGCTTCTGAGTCGAGGGCTGGCGTTATCGAGATGGCTCCGACATCGGTTCCATCCGGATCCGAGGCAGGCAAAGTGGTATCCGCTCGGAAACCAGCATCGGAGCCGACCCCAGCGCGCAAGCGCTCTAGATCCCCCTCGCTAGATTCCATCCGATCGGCTCCGAGATCCCCTCTCCTATCGGAGCAGAGTCATAGGACTCACTCATCTAGGTCATCCAGGCTTTCCGACCACGACATCGAGAGGCTGATCAGTAGGCTCATGAAATCTCAGGCACTAGCCCAAATGCTCCAGAGCCCATCTCACCAGACTGTGGCTCCTTCGGTACCGCTATCGATTCCTCCTCCAACTCACCTCTCGAGTTTGGAGCCGGAGTTTGTCGGAACCGTAACCTTACCCACGTCGGAGCCGATACTCCCAACTTCAGCTCCGGTGTCGTTGGCTCCGACCTCTTCATTGGTCCCATCCGTGGAGAGGTTCGGGTGCCGGGACTCCATTGTCTGCTCCGAGGGGGCGAGTGGCATCGGACCCTTGTCCGACCCCGCTCTCCCTCTCGGAGCTTCGGCTCTAGTTAGTACGGCCCCGACATCATTCTCGGAGCCTTCTCTGTCGGTGCTGGGGGCGGTTCCGGTCTCTTCGGAGCCGGGACTTCCTTTGGTGTCTGATAGGGGAGCCTTCGAGGTGATGAGGAGCATGCTGGACCCAGTGTCCACTCCAAGGTTAAGTTCTGCAGCTCCTCCCTCTACAGTGCCTGTTACGGTCTCTGGCCATCCTCCTACATCTAACAGCAGAGATCCAAAGTGTAGGGTACCCACCTTGGGTGTCTCCTCCTCTTCCAAGGACTCCCCTGAAGTTTCAGGGGAACTCCCTAGGAAAAGAAAGTGCAAGAGGAAGCACATAGACTCCCCCAAGTCTGTCACATCAGACACCGACTTGGATGAGTCGGAGGGTTCCCCCAGATCCCCCTCTGAGGATGTCTCCTTTTCAGACATCCTAGAGATCCTAAAACAGAGGGGAAATTGGTCCACACTCAAACCTTCCGAGGACGAGTCGGTTTACCTTGACGCTTTTGGATCTCGCCCTTCCACCTCCTGGGTGTCTCCCCCTTTCGACCCACTAATGCAGGTAGTGGCTAGAAAGGCGTGGGCAGCTCCTGATTCAATGGAACCTACCCCTAGGAGGCCTTCTAAATTTATTTCTGCACCAGAGGATAAATCCTTTCTCACCAAAGGCGTTTCAGTTGATGCTATGGTGGTAGCAGCAGCCACTAAGAAGGAATTTGGCTGATCCTTCTGTTCCTGTTCATCCTCCTAACAGAGTCCAGGACCATGGACAGGTACGGGAAGTGGACATTTGCTTCAGCGACCTTTACTATGCGATCGCTGAACTATTTATGTTATTTCACCCGCCTTCAGAGAGACTTGCTCAAAGAACTGGGTGAAACGGTACAGGATCCTTCTGCTGCGGGGTATCAGGACAAGATAAACTCCCAGATGGCCACCCTGAACTCCATTGTTAACTCCTCCATGCGGCTTATCTCTTACGCAGCCGATAGAGCGAGTAGGGCCGCTGGCACAGGTGTTGCGTTGAGACGTCACGCTTGGATGCGACTCTCTAACTTTGCTGACCCCTTCAAGGCGTCCTTCACCAACACCCCCTTTGATGGTTCAGAATTGTTTGGACCTCAGGTGAAGAATACCCTCACCAGATGTGAGCAAGATGGTAAGACTCTCTCTGCCATAGGAGTCCATTTTTCCACACCTTCTAGACCTTATCCTAAGGGACAGAGGGGTGGAAAGATGTGGTTCTGCAAACCACAGGGAGTCTCGCCTGCCGCACGTGGTGAATTTCCCCCTAGAGGCAGAGGGGGGAATAATAACAGACGCCGCCCCAGGGGGAGAGGGGGTCCACAGAACCAGGGTTCCAGGGAATCTTTCCCTGACCAACCCTTTCAGCATCCCTGAGAAGCTGCCCGACTGTCTGCCTTCGGAGGCAGTCGGGGGAAGATTATCTCTGTACCCGGAAGCCTGGCAATCCCTCTCCCAAGACACATGGGTACAGAAGATCATATCCGAGGGTTACAGAATTCCCTTCACTTCCCCCCCGGTACAATCACCAAGACCCCTACCAGACGTACCACCCACACAAAGGGGTCAGGCTCAGCTAGAAATAAAAAAGCTGTTAGAAAAAAGAGTCATCCAGGCAGTCCCAGCAGATCATCTAGGATCCGGAATCTACTCCAGATTTTTTTTGGTACCAAAACAGACTGGAGACCCATTTTGGACCTCAGCAGATTGAACAACTCTGTACAAAAGACAAAATTTCGGATGGTAACACTGCAGTCCATTCTACCCTTTTTGGACAGAGACAACTGGATGTGCTCCTTAGACCTCCAGGACGAGTACTATCATATAAAGATACACAGGCGCTCCAGGAGGTTTCTCCGCTTCCGGCTGGGAGCCAGTCATTATCAATTCAGAACCCTGCACTTTTGTCTCACCACAGCCCCCCAGATGTTCACCAAATGCTTGGCAGTGGTCATGGCTCACCTGAGACGAAAAGGATTCCAGGTGTTTCCATATCTAGACAACTGGCTCATTTCCGCTACCACCAAGCAGCATCTTATAATGGCCAGGGATTACACTATTCAACTTTGCGACACTCTAGGTATTTCCATAAATTTTGCAAAGTCCTCCTTGTCGCTTTGTCAATGTATAAACTTTATAGGCGCTGTATTAAACACCACAGAAATGTCTGCAACATTACCACCTCAGAGAGTGACAGACATAAGGCGGAATGTTCAGTCCCTGTTTCAGCCCAACAGAGTTCAAGTCAAGCTAGTATTGAAAGCATTAGACCTCATGGCAGCAGCGATTCTTCTACTCCCATTAGCCCGCTTCCACATGAGGCTCCTTCAGTGGATGCTGTTTTCTCAGTGGTCCTTTCAACAGCTACCAATGACTCACAACATTCTGATAACCCATCTTGCAAGAATCATCTCTCCTGGTGGATGGTTTCCCCTCAGCTTTTTCAGGGCAGACCCTTTGTTCTCCCCTCCCCCCCCAGTCGCCACTGTGACGACGGATGCCTCCCTGATCGGGTGGGGGGGGCATTATCAGGGCAGGATGGTCCAGGGCACATGGCAACAATCAGAATGCCACCTGCACATAAATGTTCTGGAGATGAGGGCGGTGCTTTTGACGTTGCAAGCCCTTCAGAGCTCTCTTCCCACAGCGACTATAGCAATTCAAACAGTCTGTGGTGTGGTACATAAACAAGCAGGGCGGAACAAAGTCCTACCCCCTATGTCGAGAAACACTCAGACTTTGGCAATGGGCTGTTTCCTCTCAACGGTTTCTGATAGCAACGCACATCCCCGGGAAGTCCAACGTCATAGCGGACAGATTGAGCAGAACTATCCTCATGCCTCACGAGTGGTCTCTAAATCAAGCGGTAGCAGACAGAATATTTCAGAAGTGGGGCCAGCCTTGCTGTGATCTTTTCGCAACTCCTCAAAACAGCAAGTGCCTCGACTTCTTCACACTCTTTCCTCTACCCAGGCCATCCCCCCAGAGACGCTCTTGTTCACGATTGGCCCCGGGGTCTTCTATATGCCTTTCCTCCCTTACCATTGATCCCACAATTAATTCAGAAAGCAACCGCATTGAGATCCAAAATGATCCTCATTGCCCCGTTTTGGCCTCGACAAGTATGGTTTCTGTTCCTGCACAGTTACCTACTGGAACAGCCTTGGCATCTGGAACCCCTTCCAGATCTGTTGACCCATCTCACGGGCAAGCTGCATCAGTCTCTTCATTCCCTCATCCTCACAGCTTGGTTGCTCCACTTCCAGCCATAACCAGGCTTCCCCTTATTTCTCCTGCTGTTCGTGATATCATTCTGGCTTCCGATAAGTCCAATACTAGGAAGATGTATGCGAGTAAATGGAAGCGTTTTTCGCACTGGGCACAAACTAGGTCTCTAGAGCCTTTCCATGCACCCATTCATAAGGTTCTAGACTTTCTGGCGGAGCTTTTTCATTCAGGGTCATCGTCGGCCACTATTAGGGTACAATTAGCGGCCATTGCTAATTTTCATGTTGGGCTCTCAGAAGCAAATATCATGTCCCACAAACTCTGTAAAGCCTTCCTCAAGGGCATCTTTTTGCTTAGACCTCCAGTTAAAGATCCACCTCCACAATGGGATTTGAATTTAGTTCTAACCTCATTGATTCTGCCTCCTTTTGAACCTGCAGCTTCTTACTCCTTCAAGCTTCTTTCTTGGAAAACTCTGTTTTTTAGTAGCCATAACATCTGCCAGAAGGATATCGGAACTTCAAGCCTTGTCTGTCCGTCCCCCTTATTTGGTCTTTCACAAAGACAGGGTAACTCTCAGAACAAACCCTTCCTTCCTACCGAAAGTGTCCTCGGAAGCAAATCTAAACCACTCCATTGACTTGCCTGTCTTCTTCCCAGACTATGCCAACAGGGCTGAACAGAAATTACATTCATTAGATGTTCATCGCCAATTACGGTATTGTCTAGACAGGACAAAACAACTCAGTCAGACCAGCTCTTTCTCTCTTATGCTGCAGGAAAGAAAGGGCTTCCGGTATCGAAGGTTACTCTTTACAGATGGTTGACGTCTATTATTACCTTTGTCTATGAGTTGAGACACAGACAACTTCCGTCTAGGCCTAAGGCTCATTCAACCAGGGCACTGTCAACATCAATGGCATTTCAAGCAAGATTACCACTAGATGCCATATGTGCAGCAGCTACATGGGCTTCCAAACGTACCTTTATTGCCCATTACAAACTTGATATAGCCTCCAGAAATAGAGCTGACTTTGGTTCCACTGTACTCAGGAGTCTGTTCCATTGAGCCACCCAGGACTAAGATGCTAGGGACGCTGTCCCATCCAGCAAGAATGAAGGCGAGAATGACAACTTAACATTAAGAAGTTATGTTCTTACCATAACGTTCCATGTTAGTTGTCTTCTTCTCGCCTTCTTTCTTGCGTCCCTCCCTCCTGCCCCCTAGCCTGGATAGAGTAGAGGTCTCTGAGTCCTTCCATTTCTGGAGATACAACATGTTACGGTTTCCCCGTATCCTTAGTGTTACTAGCAGGGAGCCCGTACTTGCAAATGAGGATTATGATATTATATTTATACTATGTCTTAGCTTCCAAACGAGATCTGGGGAGTTAGCGCATGGTATTGTGGGTTATAGGGCTGCCTCGAGCCGGTAAAAATAGCTCTCGAGCTATAGTATAGGCCGAGTTGGAGCCGAGGATCTGCTCCAAACCCATCCAGCAAGAAAGAAGGTGAGAAGAAGACAACTAACATGGAATGTTATGGTAAGAACATAACTTCTTATTTTTGTGTGTCTTCAGTTCCCAAATTCCAAAGGAACTACCTGGAAACAATCTCGACCCCCCCCCCCCCTTCCAGAGATAAAAGTGGTGTCAAGAGACTTGCTGCTTCCAAACCCTATCAACTTTCTTCTAAAAGTTGTCTTTTCCAGGCAAGCCAGGTAGTCTGTGACTACTGTGCTCCTTTTGGTCTCATTCCCTTCTCCCAGCACCTTTCACTGTCCCTTCCAGTCTAGGAACACATCACTCATGATTCATGGGTTCTAGCTGTTATCCAGAAAGTATATTTCATGGCTTAGAAATGTCTTCCTCCTCTCATGGGAATTCCTCAGTCAACTCAAGAACAACTTCTTTTATTCCCAGAGATGCTTCAAGAGTTGAGATCCCAGGGAACTGTTCAGGAAGTTCCACTGTCACAAAAGAAGAGGGTTCTACTCAAAGATGTTCCTGTTTCCCAGGAAAGATGGCCCATGGAGACCCATTCTTGACCTTTCTCACCTCAGTACCTTCCTAAAGGTCCCAACCTTTTGTATGGTTTCACTTCAAGCTCTGTTTCTTCTCATTCTCCCACAGGCCTATTTGGCCTTCATGGATATCAAGAATGCCTACCTACATATTCTTATTCATCACCTTTACAGAAAATTTTTACGTTTTTCTGTTGCTTCCTCACATTTTCAGTTCTGTGCTCTGCCCTTTGGTCTCTCTCTGGCACTGAGGGTATTTACAGAATGTTTAGCTCCTGTGATTGCTTTCTGCAGACTCCAGGGCATACAGGTCTCCCCTATCCGGACGACATATTGCTGCAGGCCTTGATTCACAATTGACTTTTTGCTACTACTGTTCTGCAAAGGTTGGGATTCACAGTCAATTTCAAACACTCCATGCTCACCACTTCACAGGACTATGTCTTACTGGGGTGCAGGATTCAGACAGATGTTATGTTGGCCTTTTTTCCTCCACAGAAAATTCTGTCCCCAGTCATTTACTTCCAAGACCTTCTCCCTCTGCAATCTTTTGACAGCCAGGGAGTTTCTCAAGCTTCTAGGCTTCATGGATTCTACTATTCCCATGCTACCCCTTGCCAAACTCCACATGAGGAAGTTTCAGTGGCACCTGAAATCAGTTTGGATGCAGCATGCTCACCCAATGGAGTTTGTTGTCCCTCTACTTCCTTGCCTAAAGAGCTAGCTTCTTTGGTCAATTCAGCATATTACCCAGAATCCAGGCATGCCTTTACATCCTCCCCTACCAACTTGAGAGTTCACAGATTTCATGGGATGGGGGACAACCTTTGCGTCCATGAAGATACAAGGCCTGTGGTCTCCTTTGCAAAGGAAGGAACACAGAAACATAAGAAATGAGGGCTGTTCTGCTGGCTCTTTCATACTCTTCTTTGTTCAAGATCTCTAAAACTGTTTACAGATACCACCACAGTTCTATGGTATGTGAACAAATGGGAATGAAATTGTACCTTCTGTGCATGCTAGCTCTTTTGACATGGGAATTGGCAATGCAGTACCAAGTTGCTCTGCGGGCAGTGTACATGTCATGCAGCTAAAGTGCCACTGAGCAGGTCCATGAATCAATCCCACGAAAGGATGCTTCCCAGAGATGTGTTTCTGGACATTCTCCACAGGTGAGGTACACCTCAAATGGATCTTTTTACTTCCTATTTGAATAGACAGCTTCCAAGGTTTTGTGACAGTTCCAGGTCCTCTGGTATGGAAGGTGAACACCCTATCAATTTCTTGGAAGGGGATGTTTCTCTATGCATTCCCCCATACCTCTTATTCAGAAAGTTCCCCTAGTGACTCCCTTTTGGCCAAGACAACATTGGTTCCCTCTTCTGCATTTAGCCAAGGGCAATCATCACAAGTTACCTCACAAGGTGGATGATCTTACACAAGACAAGGGATCACTCATTCACCCTCTGTTGTCAACTCTGCAGCTCACACTGTGGGTGATAAACGTCTGATTCCTTTCAGACACCTTTTCTCTGAGGACGTGCTTAGGGGTGCTCCAGGAGGCTAGGAAACCCAATACTAGGAAATCCTACTTTTCCAAACGGAAGAATTTTTTCATCTGGTGCCTTTCTTGTAAACTAGCCCCCACTAAATGTTGGACATTCCTTTGGTTCTAAGTTACTTGTGTGAACTTTTGAAGGCTGGGTTGGCTTATTTTGTGAAATCTCATCTTTCAGCTATTTTTACACGTTTGCCTCTGCGTCCTCCTTTGGTCTCCAGATTGGAGGTAAAAAATTTCCTTAAAGGCATCCTTCACATTAGACCTTCCAGGAAACCTGTTCCACCTCCCGGGGATCTTAATTTTAATTTGGAAAATCTCACTCTGGCTCCTTTTGAGCCTGCAGCAGCAGCTACCCTGCAGTTTTGTACTTGGAAGACGGTACTTGTACTTGCTATTACTTCAGCCAGAAGGGTCTCTGAACTACAAGCCTTAATGGCATTTCCACCTTTCCTGGTAATCCATAAGGACAGGGTTCTTTTGCATACCAATCCTTTCTTTATGCATAGCCAGCCTTAGGCATAGGCCAACTAGGTGGCTGCCTAGGGCACCACTCTGGCAGGAGCGCTTTTCCAGTAACTGGATGGTGCAGGTAGACCAGGATGGGGGCACCGGGTGGTGTGGTGGGGGCGCCATATAGCCCTTTCGCCTAGGGCACCAGTTGACTTAAGGCCGCTCCTGTCTTTATGCCCAAGGTTGTGAATGAGTTATCTTTTAATCAGTCCATTAACGTGCCCCTTTTTCCCCTCTCCACGGTCTTCCATTGAGAGGACCCTACACACCTTGGATGTGCACAGACAACTCAGATTTTATTTGGACAAAACTAAAGCTAGCATGAAATCTGATCAGCTTTTTGTCTGTTTTCATTCCGGGGCTCTGAGAAAGCTATTTCCAAGCAGACTATTTCTACTTGGATTTCTAAAGCAATTTCTTATGTTTTTCATGGAAAGAGCCTCCTTTTAGGGCTCACTGTACTAGGGCATTTTTCTGAAATGCATTCTAAATTATCTTTGCCAATTTCCCTTGGTGGAGGTGAAAAGGCATGTGTCTCTCTATTTTTCATATTCTAAAAGTATGTCCAGGTGTTTGGACTCCACTGCAAAAAGCTGCACATAATTTCCACCCACTCTTGGCAAACTTAGTTTTCATGTGTAGCATGCCTTGTCAGTATTGTATGTGTGTGGCTGAAATGCTTAATGAATTGTTGCAGATTATGGCAATATTACATAGGCTGTAAAGCATTCAGCAGGTATGGCAACAGATATCTGTGATTTTGGTAGCTAATTCTGAAGGTTCAGCGATATTTTTGAAGAAATTTGTTTGGTTGTAGATTACAGACCTAATGAAGACTGCCAAAGCAGTGGCTGTGAGCTAGGCTTCCCTAGTGAAGCCTGAATTTGTGCTACTTTGACTCATCTCCCATCCCCCTAGCTGTCGAAGTGTTAAGGGTAATTTGAGCTGTTACCCACTGTGATTGACAGCTCACAGCAGGAGGATTGACTCATGCACTGTTTCCTTGAACTAGCCTTTACTTTTTGTATGGGTAGGAGATGGACCAGGGAGCTGTGACATCACAGCATGGCTGAGTTTTTAGTATGGTAGTGGTGATGTCAGTTTGGGGAGGGAAATGGACTGAAAACTACCTGTATCCAGTGTCATTGATGACATCAGTGAATTGGAGGCTTTTCCAGGGCAGGGCAAGTTTTTTGAAAGTGAAACTAACACAGTACAGTAAGGTACTGTTCTATTGGAGAGAAACAGTCAATTTAAAATATTTTAAATGCTGTATTGTTGTTTATTCATGGCAGGGACAGTAAATAGGGAAAAAAAGGACAGATAAGTTGAGCATTTATGGGTTCATAGGTGTGTACTAGGCTAATGGCCCTGGAGCCTTTACAAGCCTAGCCCATAGGATTACCCTGGCATCGTGCCACCTGACCTTACTTCCCAATGCCTCTGTCGAATAAAGCCACTGGAGTGATCCCTTGGGTGAATTTTCTGTTTCCCATTCACTCATCAAGATTTCTCTTGAAGAGGGCCGGTGAAGTGTTTTGCTTGACCTGTATGGGAAGTCTAATAACATGGGGAGTCTCTGAGTTATGAACCTGTCCCTCCAGCATGTTTTGTTGATTGTGGTAATGAGGTTGAGGCCTCTGGAGCGTGTAGTGCAGAGGGATTGGGATTTCTTTAGATGTAGCATTTCTAACAGAGTTGGGTCAGACATTTGTAAGTCAAGCAGAGATCAACCCAAGTAAGTGATATGAGACAGAGAATAGTTGGAGTTTTTTAAGTCTGTACATATAGGACAAATGTTTAAGGCCTAGGGTCCTCTTTGTGAGATACTTTTGCAGCCTCTCCAGTTGTTGCAGGTGTTTAGTGAGGTACATGCCAAATGGGGCATTGTACTCATTGATTGGCCTAATGAGGGAAGAGTAGAGGGAGACAATCACCTCTTTCTTCCTGGATGCAAAACCCTTAATAATGAGATGTGCCACATAGAAGGACTTTCTGAACACAGTGGCAATGTTGTGGTCAAAAGAGAGGTTGCTGTCAACCTGTGTTCCCAGATCTCTTATAACGCCTTCGGTGTTCAGCGGACTACCATCGATGTGGTAATTCATGGGAACTGAGTTTTTCCCAAAGGGGATGACGGCACATTTTTTGGCATTAAGCTTAAGACCATGGTTCTAGTAACAGAATCCCACTGTTGTCCTTTAAGCTCTGACTGTTATGTTTTGCATCGTTTCTGGGGACATTGGTGCTTGTGATAGAGTTGTACTCTGATGCATCTTAGTTTAATATATCCTCCTCTGTTTTTGCCATAGTCTCTTGTTTTCTCCTCTTTCTGTATTTTAGTGCTTGACATGTGCTTCAAGAGCTGTTTTGAAGTAAATCAGGAAAGTTACACAATGTTCATTCTTTAACGCATCTAAAACTTGTACCTTTTTCTTTATATTTTCTCTTAGTCTCTTTGACTTAATTATTTTGAGAGCCTTTATTAAGCAGTTTTCCAAAAGCTGGAACTGTTTGGCCTCGTTTTGAGAGATCTAAGGGGGTAGCTTTTCAGTGGAATGTTGGATTCAGGAAAGAACTAATGAAGGAGATGCAAGTAATGTCCCTAATGTTGGTATTTTAGGAAAGGGAAAATACCATCTAGAAGACTGCTGCAACATAATACAATGCCAATTACTGAACCCTGGGACTGTTTTAACTTGTGTAAAATATTTTTATTTCATTTATTTATTTTACATTTGTTTACCGGGATAGTCCGACTGGATTCATGTCCATTTTCAGCAGAGGCCTGGGCAGAAAAGCTCCAAAAAGACATTCAACAAACTGTTATACATTTTTACAGTTTAAAACACAAAATAAAACACAAATAAAAGGATTTTACACAGATGTAAACAAAAAAAAAAACAGATAGACAAATTATTAAATTTTTACTCAGATGGACAGCGTTTTTAAGAATGATAGGGTATTGAATGCCTAGTAGACTATCCTGGTAGTAGATCCAATGAGATCATAGGATTTATAAGTTAAGAAACAATAAAGTGTAGGCAGAAGTCCTCCATGTGCACACGAGTGATGGTTAGAGTTCGAGTTTCCTTCTGAAGCACTAGAGACTGATGTTCATGAAGGGTCATTTTTACAGTAAGTCCTAACTTTTGGATTTACCAGCTTTATGATTCACCTTTTGTTTGGTCTGTTTTCCGTAGGAAGGCCACCACTGATCTCATGCCTGCAAAAGTACTAATGCAGATGGCATGACACTCCTGTATAAATTCAGTATTGGTATGTTGTCTGTATTGGTCTTCAGTGTTGGTATGTTGTCTGTATTGGTCTTCAGTGTAGTACACTATCACATGACTGTGTAACTTGCATTCACTTGCTTAGTCTCTCAAGCTCAGTCAACGTTTGCTTGAGTGTGTTGGCTCAGGCTGGTATTTGCACAGAATATTGTTGCTTGCCTGTTTGAAGAGTGAGATTTGTATTGTAGTTTGTTAGGGCATTTTGGGTGGTCTGAGGTTAGTGCACATTGGAGAAGAAAATCAAACAAGGCACTTCACCTTGGAGGGAAAATTATAAAGATTTGTAGACTGGGTCACTTGTGGTACAGGTGGGCTTGTTCCAGGGGGAAATGCTTTTATTTGTTTATTTCACACATGTTCATAAACTGAGCAGCTGATAGTGCATATATTCCAAGATAATGTATTGGAGTTGCAGTTTAAATGTTCTTCTGACTGAGCATGTGTGATGTGATCTTTTGGGTAGTACACATAGTGAATCCTACTTGTGTTTATTATTTTTCATTATAAAAGTTTAAAGAGGTTGACAAACAGTCTTTTCAACTTTGCTATGGAAGAGATTTGTATCACCCCATTAAATCTAATAAATTTGTTAGGCAAATTACACCGCATTAGCTCAGTCGGTCCTTGATCTGTTTATGGTCTGAACAAAAACTTGAATCTTGTATTTGCCAGAAGTTTCCTAAAACAACCAGACTAAGGCATTTGAAAGCCCACTCATCTTTTGACTGAGCAGTGATTAATACCACTTGAGAAACATTGTAAAAAAGAAAATTATAAACACAGTAAAAGGTCACACTGGAGAGAGAGATGGGGAAGAGAAATGAGAGGAGTAGAGGAAAGTTTGAATAAAGTTAGTTTAAAAAATGCAAGTCCTCGATTAGTTCAACAGAAGGCAGCACATGCAGTCTTGGCAACCTCTGAAACAAAGATCTCAACGAAGGTGATTAATGTACCCAGAGAAAAATATCCAGCCAGTAAAAATCAAAACAGAACACTGATTCTTGTCTGATCCCACAGGGATAATTTTACAATTTCAAGAATTATTACAGCCACATCTGAGGTTTACTATTGCTGAAAAATATGTCTGTTATTTTCAGAGATATTTTGTGTTGTATTGAACCTTCTGTGTCAGTGACTGTTGTCTCCACCAATTACAAGTCACAAACATTTTGCTTGGGAATGGTTTGAAGTCCTCCATAAAACAGCAATGTAATAGTAATTGCAAGTACCACTAGCACTGTACACTTTGCACAGAAAAGAGGGCACTACTGCTCTTCCTAAGGAGGGTTATAGTTAGGAAAAGAAGCCTACCCCTAAGGCTGCAGCTAAAGAACATTTTTATATGGGGCAGACTTGTCATGTTTTTCCTATACTCTAATCACAAACTTGCATCCCACTCGTCCTCTGGCTCACCGCCATAGGACATAACCTTTTCAAAAACTGTGAATTATATAGGTGAATTTTTAAGTTGGCTGGGAAGGCACCTGTCTTCTCTCAGAGAAGTATGTGAAGATGATTCAGTTGCCAGAGTTACATTAGACTGTCCTTCAAGGATGCATCTGCAGTCATCACATATGGGTTGTCCTGCCTCAGGCAGCCCTTCGGTCGGCCGGATTCCAAAGTCTGGGTCTGGCCTCGGCTGATGTCGCACTTTCCCCAACGTCAGAGCATCTGGGGTATAAAAGCATCAGCCGACACCATCTTCCCCAGTCTTTCTTGCCGCGTGGTGCCCGAAGCAGAAGCTGTTCGCAAGTGCCGGTCGGTCAGCTCCTGTTATTCAGCTACCGAAGACTTCGAAAAAGCTAAGTACCCCGTTGGGGACTCTTTCTTGCCTCAGCCGATGTCAGATAAAGTTAATAATTGTTTAACCTGTGGGAAACAAATACCTCATAAGGATTTCCACTCTTACTGCCTCCCCTGCCTAGGCCCAGACCACGACGTCTCGGCCTGTTCAGCCTGTGCTTCCTTCAACCGACGAACTGTTAGACGTCGGTCAGAGTTTGCAGAGAAGTTTTTTGGGGCTACTTTTGCTTATAAAATGCCGTCGGAGACTCCGACTTCGCATTTAGTAAAAAAACGGAAGGACAAGGACCGACACACGCGGGCCACGGTTTCGGCTGAAACCTCGGTCAGGCCTACCGCAAGTGTCTCGGTCTCGGCTGAAGCCGAGTCCTTGGCTCTTCCTACTACCGAAACCACACAACCAACTACCTCGGCCCTGGAGTCCCCGGCCGAGTCGGTCATTGAATTACCTACTGAAACCGGTGTCCAGGAACCTTCCAACACCATTACTGTAGATAAGTCTACTCCTGCACATGGTGCAGCCAGACCCCCTGCTTCCATGTCCATTAAGGCTTTCTCTAGGGCTAAGGCTGCTAAACTTTCTAAGGCTTTGCCTCCCAAAGTTTCCTCTCAGAGACCTTCTTCTAGCTCTCAGATTCTTACCCTAGCAGAGGATCTGATTTCATTAATTAGAGGCTCCCAACCTCATCCGGACAGGGGCTCTCAACCACCTCCGGACAAAAGGCCCAGGGTTGAGCCCTCTGATCCACAGTCCTCAGATGAGTCCACGGATGGCTCTGCTCTGTCAGACCTTCAGGAGGAGGCTTATTCGGCCTACGAGGATTCTGATGCTGAAGAATCTATTCCCTCGGCCTCCCCTCCTGAAGAGTTTTCTTTTGGAGAAACATTACACACTATGAGAGAACATTTCCAATGGCAGGGTCAGGAATTCTCTGATTCCAGAAAGAGATTAAGGACCTTTTTACATTTACCTCAGCACAGGCCCTTAGCTATACCTCCTGTTTTGAATGTAATTGATGATGTCTATTCAGATGCTTGTACTGCCCCTGACTCTCTCCCTCCGGCTCCTGCCAAACCTGATAGGTACTACAGGGTCCCGTATTCACATTTTCACCTGTACAAGGCCCACTCTGCTGATCCAGAAACTATTTCCCAGGGCCCTAAAGGGGTTGCAGCTGCCACTGCTAAAAATCCTCTACCCTCTGAAAGGGAGTCCAGAGCATTAGAGAGATGGGGTAAGAAAGTGTATACTTCTGCAACTCTTTCCATGAGGGCATTAAACTGTCAATTCCATATGTATCAAGAGTATTTACTAGATGAATTGCATAAGAAACTGTCCTCTTCTGAACCCCTTGATCATAAATCCCTTCAGGATCTGGTGCATAACTCCCAGCAGGTTAGTAACCATTTCTTGCAGTGTGGTTATGATGCATTGGAAGCTTCATGTAGATCTGCTATGACAGGTGCAGTTATACGTAGGTATGCCTGGCTGAAGGAACAATCTCTGCCAGACCATGTTAAAGCTAAGCTTTTGGATGCTGCTATGGAAAAGCAAAAATTATTTGGTTCCACGGCTCAAGAGGTTTTAAAGAAATTTGAAGAAAAGGCAAAATCTGTGCAAACAGGTAAAGACTTTCTGCAAGTCCAACCACCGAGATTCAGCAGAAATTGGCCTACTAAGAATTGGTCCTTTCCAGACTCAGACAGATCTCAAAGAGGCAGAAATAGACGTGCCAGAGGTAGAGGGCAAGCTAGAGGCTCCTACAGAGGCCGTCAGTGGCAGCCTCCCAACCAGAGAGGGTAGTGCAGGAACTACAACTGCTACACCAGGACAGACTCGATGACTTTACTTTGACTCCGCCGACCAGGGCTCAATTAGAAGCACCTTTGGGCGGAAAGCTTTCTTTATTCTCAAAAAATTGGCACAGCATTACAGGGGACACATGGACACTGCAAGTAATAGACAAAGGATACAGGTTCCATTTCCACTCATTGCCAAAAAGAAAAGGCATGCCAAACCTGCCACCAAATCAGAGGGCAGAGGCTTTGAAGCAAATTACTAACTTAATGCAAATGAAAGCCATAGAAAAGGTACCTCTTTCAGAACAAGGCCAGGGATTTTACTCAAGATTATTCCTTGTTCCAAGAAAAGAAAATCAATGGAGGCCTATTCTCGACTTGTCCGCACTGAACACTTACCTCATTGTGCCAAAATTCAAAATGCTGACTCTACAGCAACTCCTTCCCATGCTGGGCAAGGGGTCTTGGCTGGTGACTCTAGACCTCAAGGAGGCATACCTGCATGTCCCTATTCGACAAAGCTGCAGAAGACACCTCAGATTTCTTGCAGGGTCAGAGCATTATCAGTTCTCAGCATTGCCCTTTGGCTTATCTACTGCACCCAGAGTATTCACAAAATGCCTGGCATCAGTAATTGCACACTGCAGACTTCAGGGGATTCAAATCTACCCTTATCTGGACGACTGCCTAATACAAGCGGACAGCAAGCAAACTTTGTTAAAGGACTTGGACTATGCCATCCACCTGTTACAGGCCTTGGGATATACAGTCAACATCCACAAATCAAGACTGGTTCCATCCCAAAGAATAACTTTTCTGGGTGCGGATCTAGACACAACCACCCAGATGGCTTTTCTCACAGAATTAAAACAAGAACAGCTACCAGTTTACTTTCAGAATCTCACAAGACAAACTCAGATGACTGCAAGGAAAATCCTGCAGGCCCTGGGTTACATGGCATCTTGCATTCTTCTGATTCCACAAGCAAGGCTTCATATGAGGAAATTACAATGGTACCTAAGAAGTTTATGGACTCAGCACAGTCACAGCTTAGAAGCTCTGATCCCACTCATTCCTTGCCTTCAAAAGGAATTCCTGTGGTGGGCTCAAGCCTGCCGGTCGAACAGCGGGCTGCCCTTCAGCAAGCCAAGAGCCAATCAAACCATCACCACGGACGCTTCAGACCAAGGTTGGGGAGCGCATATGGAGGACAGATGTATACAAGGGCTATGGTCACTAAGAGAGCTGCACATGCACATAAACCAAAAGGAATTGCTGGCAGTGATACACGCAATCGAGGCCTTCAAACCTTTCCTTCAGCAACGCCACCTGCTCATAAGGACAGACAATACCACAGTTATGTGGTACATAAGCAAGGAGGCACCCATTCCTACCCTCTTTGCAGACTGACAATGAACCTATGGGAACTGGCATTGAAACTCGACATACAGCTGCAGTCCCAATTCGTGCCAGGGAAAGACAATACACTAGCAGACAGCTTAAGCAGAACTACCATGGATGCACACGAATGGATGCTACACCCAGACATCTTACAAATCACACAATCATGGGGAAGGCCGGAAATAGATCTGTTCGCTTCCCCCCTAAATCATCAACTGAAGAAATTCTACTCAAGGACATACCACCCACAAGCATGGAAGGTGGACGCTCTCTCTTTCAGCTGGAAAGCTCTAACAGTGTATGCTTTCCCACCTCTTCCACTAATGACCAAGGTCCTACTGAAGATCAGGACAGAGCAGCCCAGAGTAATCCTGATAGCCCCAAACTGACCAAGACAGCACTGGTACCCACTGTTAAAGAGTTTGTCACAGACTAAACCATGGCCTCTTCCCCTATGGCCACTCCTACTGACGCAGCACAATTTCAGGACTCTACACTCCAACCTGAAAACCTTGCAGCTGACTGCCTGGAGAATACCATGATTCCTCCTCAGGATAACCTATCCCAGAGAGTGAAGGATATTATTAGGGAAGCTCGCCGACCTTCCACAAGGAAGGCATATACAGCAAAATGGAAAAGATTTCGCACCTGGAACACAGCAAAGGGCCTAGATGTGACTGATGAATATGGCATATATACTGGAATATTTGGCAGAATTGTCCCACAGTGGCCTGTCTTACTCTTCCATCAAGATACATGCCTCAGCAGTCTCAGCAGAATACAATCTAAATCCACCTGTCTTCTCTCACCCTCTACTAAGACAGTTTCTAAGGGGAATCAAAAACATTAATCCTCCAAGGAAACCACCTCTACCTACTTGGGACCTGAATTTCATGTTGGAAAAACTAACGCTTCCTCCATTTGAACCAGCAGCATCGGCAGATGTACAGTTTTTGTCTTGGAAAACTGCCTTCCTTCTGGCCATAACCTCAGCAAGAAGAGTATCTGAGCTACAAGCTTTAATGGCGGTGCAGCCATTCCTGATCTTTCATCAGGACCGAGTTTCTTTGAGGACCAGTCCTACATTCATGCCAAAGGTGGTATCCAGGGTATCTTTGAACCAAGCTATTCATTTGCCTACTTTCTTCCCACAGCCTCAAAATAAAGGGGAGAGACTTCTGCACACCCTGGACATACACAGACAACTACGCTACTACTTGGACAGAACTAAAAGTTACAGAAAGACTGACCAGTTGTTTGTAGCATATGCTGCTGGGGTACAAGGAAAAGCAATTTCCAAACAGACAATTTCGAAATGGATAGGAAATTGCATTTGTTTTTGTTACTCCTTTCATGGAAAGACTGTGCCAGCTAACATTAGACCTCATTCCACGAGAGCCTCAGCCACCACCACGGCCTTCCTAAGAGGGGTGGCTACCAAAGACATTTTAGAAGCTGCTACATGGAGCTCCATGCATACATTTGCCAAGCATTACAATTTGCCTTTATACTCCAGATCCAGAGCAGGTTTTGCTACGCTACGGCAGTCCTGCAGGGTATCTTAACTACACCATCCTTCACTTAGTACCTCCACCCCCAGTTTGGCTATGGTATTCTACCCATATGTGATGACTGCAGATGCATCCTTGAAGGACATAGTACAGATTTGTACCTACCATAAATGTAGATGTCCGATAGGTATGCATCTGCAGTCAGGTTTACCCTCCCTCCTACCCCTCTGTGGTATTCCTAGGGTGCTTACCCCTCTTTTAGCTAGCTGGGGGAATCTATTATGGTGTATTTGTTTGTATATACATGTATATATATATTTTTGCAAATGCTTGGAATTTTATTGCATTTATCCAAATTTAGCCTTCCTAGAGGGCACCTGGCATCTGGGGCAAGAAAAACTGAGGAAGATGGTGTCTGCTGATGCTTTTATACCCCAGACGCTCTGACGTCAGGGAAAGTGCGACATCAGCCGAGGCCAGACCCAGACTTTGGAATCCGGCCGACCGAAGGGCTGCCTGAGGCAGGACAACCCATATGTGATCACTGCAGATGCATACCTATCGGACATCTACATTTATGGTAGGTACAAAACTGTACTTTTCAGATCTTGCAGAATGTCATGAGTGATAATTTCCAACACTCTGATATGAAGCCTTAGATGTAAAAAGAGGAGATGGGCATCACAGAGCTCCAGTTGATAGACAGGATTTATAAAAAGACAGAACAGATCATTCTGTTCTCATTCCCTCTTTCTCAACAAGATTAATTTGCCAGTCATAAAACAGATGCTTATACTGTCTTGCTTTCTGTTTCTCCTTTTCTATTCACAGTCATGGAAAACTTTATCATTGAATTTACTTTCTTTTGACATGGAACTGAGAATATTAACAGATGCAGTAATATGGGTTGATTAACCAGTAACTTGATCATCAGGGTCCTTTTGTCATATGGCCCATGATTACCCACTTTCCATATTGAAACAAGCACAGGAAAAAATACAGAAGCTCTCAAGTCTAACTCCTAAGATAAACTTAAGAAATTCAGTACCACAGCTGATGAAACAGGAGTCAGCACAGTAGATGTATAGTCTAGGGCAGCCATGTCTGGTATGATAAAACTCATCTGATTTGGGACAGAAAGCTATCCTGAGGAATGAAGGAGCACAATTGCTAGATGTACTTATTGCTCAGTATGTACTCTTTGGTAGCCCTGATGTATCATACCTTGAAAAGAAAGGCAGAATAAGTTCCACAGTTAAACAAGCAAAGTTCATATCAAGCAGAGACAGTTCTGTTGCAAAAGAATGTCTTTTTAACAACTTTAACATTGGCAGTCGCCAATTGTAGTAGTATCTTCAACGTGTATTCCACCCTGTATCCCCCTGGAGTCCATTTGCAATTTAATCTACTGTAAAGGTACCTTAGCTTCTTTTTCACACACTCCTACTTGTCAGGTCACATGGGTTTTGTTATTAATGAGACAAGTACTAGAGAAAAAAGCAGTACAGTAGGTCTGTCCTACTGCACAAATCTTTATTTTCTTTGTAAAGGAAAATTCCAAGTTAGACATTGTCTCTAGGCTTCTTGAGTTGAGCACAGATGCTGTCATTCTTGTTAGTTTGGATTTTTTCAGGTTCGAATGCTTAGTAATTTCATTTTCCTAGAAAAAGCTACTACGGTGGGTTTGATTAGTGTCTTGGGCATCTGAGACACTAGTAGAGAGGATGGGTGTGCAGGCATGTGGACATTTCCAGCAATGATTCCTGGTGAAAGTTGGGATGAAGATTTGAGGATGTGTGATACAAGGAGGGGAAGGGTAGTGAATGTGACTGAGCTGCTGTGGAAGCAGCGCAATATGCTGCATGGTACCCATTGCACACCTGCCTTTCAGACTTAGCCACTCAACCACACAAGGGGGGAGTAATAGATTTGGCCATTCAAGAAGAAAAAATCCCAGGCTGAAGGTGATGGAAGGAACTCCCTCCCAAGACATCCTCAGGTTATGCACCTTGCAGCTTAATTGGAGAAGGTTAGGGGGTATAAAGAAGGATGAAATTGGCAGACCCCTTGATACACGTGGGTGGCACACATGGGCTGATGCTGTAAGATGAAGCAAGAGAGCAAAAAAAAGTGCTTTAAAAATAAAGCTAGAAAGAAATACTTTAAATCTAGTTTGATTAGTAAGGCTATAGCCAAAGAGGAATGAATAATTATCAGAAATGTACTGAATGCAAGCTTAGTATTGAGCTCAGTTACACTAATGCAGATGTGCTGTAATTAGAGCGAAAAGGCACTGAAATTTGTGATCCATAACAAAAATGTTGAGGCTGCCTTACTTTGTTGTACACTAGTCCTTTTGTGTTTCTTATCCAATAGGATTTGCACTGTTCAGTGCTGCTGCATAGAGAGCAAGCATCTAGTTATTTAAAGTTTGTAAGGCGCAGCCATTGAAAAAAAAAAAGTCTCTCAGAATCAGGACTACTCCACTGCAGAAGACAGGCATTTAGAATCGGGCATTGCAGTCTGAGTGGAACTCAGGCTTAGATGACTGGGTTATGGAAGCCTGTACTCTCATCTGAGGCCCTGCAGACAAAGTCCTGGGAAGCCATTGAAGTCCTTTTAGTACACTGAATCAGAAAGAACACAGATGGGAAAGTGCTTTCTGGTCTTATCTTCATTTTCTGTAGTCTCTTGTTGTCTTCTCCTGGTTACAAGTTAAAGAACCTTCAACACTCAGAGGTGCTAAATTGAGAAAACTTAGTTATTTTAAGATTGTTAAGACTTGGCCCCACAGAAGCCAACCAGTCAAAGTTAAACTTTGTCACTGCAGATGCCACACAGTTAAAATTAGGTGCTTCCATCCTTTAGTGTTCAGGTAAGTTGTATATGAAAGCCTGTACTGTCATTGGAGACTGGTACACTGCAGTCCTTGTGGTATTTTGAATCAGTCAGAACCCGTATGGAAAAGAGCTTTTTGTGGTGGTCTCCTCCTCCATCAGATTGTACATTAGAGTGCTGCTAGGAATTGAGATAACCTTCAGTTATTTAGTCGGTAAGGCTCAGCCCCTACAGAAGATGACCATTCAGAATCAAGCTTGTACTCCGCGGAAGCTATCCAATCAAAATCTGTCATTGTTCTTCTGTGGAAGTCAAGGTCATGTATTTATTTTTGTCTTGCCTCCCTTTAAACCATTTCATTCAATGAGTAGTATTAAATAACTTTCTGGAATTTCCTGTTTTTAATTGTAGAAGCCTCAGGTTTTAAGATTTGACAGTTACAAACCCTGATATTGGACCTACTTGGTACAGTATTCTATAATGCCGGTGTCATTAAAGACTAATCCATTTTTCATGTCCAAATTCATCTCTGCTGTCATTATCGGCTGTTCTGTTCAGCTTTCATTTTTCTGCCCAAACTCTCGAAGTGTAAAATAGCATTATCTGCTTTTAGAGTGAAAATCCATAGCCAAGAAAGATGCATCATCAGGCAGACTTATTCCTTTGAGAAAGTGGACCAACTTTTTGTTACCTTCATGGAATGGAAGATCTGCCTATAACTGCTTTCCTGGTGACTTTCAGATATATACAGTTAATACTGTATTAATGTGATACATCAATACTTGAGGGCATCAGAGCTTTCTATCTTTGCAGAGATACTTCTCATCTGATATTAGGCTGTTCACTACAATTATCAACCCATGATGGTATTTTTTACAGGATTGCAGAGCCATTGTTGAAGTGGCTTGTTTGACTATATTACTTGTTTGATCTCAGCAAGGCACATTTAACTGCATAATCCATTAGAGCAGATGTTAATTAAGCAACACGTCAGAATTGTATTTGCCCAAGATATATTAAAAACTGCAACAAAACAATGTGATCTAGAAGTCCGTTTTAGAGGCAGGACAGTTTTTTACATGGCTGTGTTACAGAATCCTGTAACTCTTCATCTCCAAGGGGTAAAAACACTCCTTGGGATACAGCACAGATGTTATGACATTGCTACATTGGTGCGGTTTGAAGAAATAGCTGTGTAAGCCAAACAATAAATATGCAAGAGAAAGCTATAACAAGAAAGCTTGTCTCCCTTCTTCATCCTGCATAAATAAGACTTTTCTGTGTTATTACACATTTAATGTTGCATAACGTTAATAAGTATATATTTTTTCCTGCTGTTTTCTGTGGGTACTTCTTTTTGAGTCATCACTGGATACTTGCATATCACAAAAAGAATTTCCCTGCAGGGCTTTCAGCCTCAAAGAACCAAAAAGATCACTTGCCAGTCCAGGATTTCTATGGGAGTCTCGTGCCAGTGCAGGATTTCTATGAGAATCTTGTACAATCTATATTTCAGTACATTCTGAGGCACAACACCAGCATTAGCCTTTGCAGAGAAAGAGTACAGCTTTGGAAAAATCAGCCCGACAAAGTAGAATCAGAATGTGGGTAAATCCAAATGTTATGATTTTCTTATTACTTGGACTTCTCCTTATCTGCTGTTATTGCAAACATCTTGTATAACTCTGAGTATGTCAGCATAATATTTTGTGTAGTATGAACTCAGTCTGAAAAGAGACCCTGACTTGCCACATGCAGAGGTTTATTTGGGATGCTGACTATGCAGCAGAATGATTTTCCTTTAACATCTTTGTTTTGGAAGAATGGTCTTTATCCAGCCTCTACGTCTGTGATGTCTCCATTTCATGATCTTGTTCCTTTCAGCTCTGTTTTGGCAACCTTTCGCTCTTTTCATCTATGACCTTTGTCGTCATGCTTTAGTGGGGAATCTTTTTTGAATGAAAACGAATGCGTAGAGATATAATTTTAAGTTTGTATCAGTTTACATCTTGCTATATGTTCTGATTTTACTCTCAACTTTTATTTCCTTTTGATTATCACAGGCTATTAGTTTCCTGTCTCACTCCCGTGGGAGACATTAACAGCTACTTTGTTCATTTGTTGTATAGAAAAGGGCAGGAAAAGAGAGAGAGAAAAATTATTTCAGGCAAGCAATATGACAAGAGGGAACAACATCTTCAAGCAGTTTTACCTCTCCATGGGCACACCTTTTTGCATTCTTGCTTATTTCTCCTCATTTTCAGCTATTGAGTGGTTTTCCTCACCTGGTGTTCCTTATAGACATATTTACTCTCTCTCAAAAATCATTTTTCCCCCTTCTGTGTTCTTATGTGCCTTTGAGTGTCAGCTGAAGCCAGAAAAAACAAACTAGTCAAAGTTTCGGCTAATTGAAGCTTGTTTAAAAAAAAAGATTCCTTGCACCTTCCAGAAGAGTGAGATTTAGCCCCTTCATGTAAATATACTAACTTTAGGATTATTTAGCTATGGAGAAAAGCTCATTCAAACAAGTAAAGTACTGCAGCTTTGCAAACCAGAAACCATGCTGACAAAATTTTGAGTAGGGAATACAACATTAGGAAATTGAATTCACTGAGTTTAAACCTTGTGTAATCTAAATTTGCCATATTGCATGGTGACAACTTGTATACATTAACCCTTTCCAGTTTCACTTCTTTTCTGTAAGGTAGTGTCATCTCTGTGATTTGAGTATGGCCAGCTGCTTTATGGTTGCTTTTTCCACATGCTGCTATAATTGATTACTGGTATTTTTCATTTTTTTGATAATGATCAGTGTAGTAAGTGATGAAAATGAGAGATACAGAATTGCCATGGATATGTTTTTGGCCTCTCCTGAGTGCAAACGTAGCAAGTAGGGCCTGAAATACCCCAAATGAAACAGTATTTAATGAAATGCTGCAGCACTGTTTATTACTAGTATTTTTATTGTGGTTTTCTGTTGAATAAATGTATTTGTTGCACTGATTTTCCAGAACTATTCTGTATTTCTTTGTGGATTTTAACTTAGTTACTTCTGATTCACATTTCAGGTACTAGTCCTTTATACAGCAGCTGGAATAATTGCTTTCCTTTTACTCTCATTCTCATTAGGAATCAGAATGCTAACTTTCAGAACCCACGTTGTGAAAATACTCCACTGATTGGTAGGGAATCTCCGCCCCCTTCAGTAAGTATGATGTCACCCACATTTGACAGTGAACATTATCTCAGAACTTGTTAAAACCAAATTATGTAATAGAATGGGATCATGTTCTTAAGTTAAAACCCTACATGTGTTTGGTAATTGTGTTTTTATGTGCATGTTCTAAGAGTAATTAAAGATGCACTGTCCCTATTGGATAATCAGCCTATTTAGTGAGTGAAATTTATGGAAATCTGTGAATAATTATAACAAAAAATTTTAATTCAGATAAGAAGCCAGTAGGACATTTTCCTTCAGGGCATGCTTTTGTCAGTCATAGATTCTTACATGATGAAATGTTTTGATACATATCAGAATGCCCATTAAAAAATAAATCACTGTAGACAGTGTGAAAGCTCTAACAGGATCACAATCTCGTCTGTATTTTTACAGCATTTATGGACACTTTGCCTGTGATAATTTACATGGAAAGCCTGATGTTTAGCACATCGTTTATCCCTTCCCAGTTTTCTGCATTTATGGTGTTCTTATGACTGGTCCTTTGTGCTAGAGGACCCATCTGGTATTTGAACATAACCATGAGACGATTTGACCTGTATTGTATTACTTCCTAGATTTACCAGCTGTGTCTCTCATCAACAGTTTGTATAAGCAAATAATAGCAAGACTACTTTGTGTTTAAGAGCTAGATTTGAAATTCCTAAGAAACTATGCACGTCCCTTTGATCATTTCAGAGGTATTAATTTTCATTAAAAAGATGCATTATTGTAATATGCATTCAGCTGTTCAGGACTGACTGTGTCCCTACCAGGTGCTTAATTCCCACCTCCCATATTAACACTAGTGGAAACTGTTCTACTATCACTTTGGCCTTTTGTCAAACCCAGAGTTTGAAACCGTTATGAAAACTGATTGTAAGAGGCTACATACCAGGACTTTAATAAGGTTTGCATATGAAGAAAACTACCACTAGGGCTGTTAGCTTTAGAGTGGATGCTTAGAAGTATATTGAACTGCATTCTATCTCATTCTATGAATACATTAGTCCCTGTTGGAGGAAGATGCTTTTGTTCCAGTTCTTGATAGTTCAGCATTTTTTTCCCTAAATTCTTTTCCCTAAATTTTAAGCATTCCCCTCTAGTTATGATGCTTAATTTACGTATTTTACTTCTTAGTCAAAATGATATTTTTTTTGTGGTTTGTAGGTTTGTATTTGTTTTTGTAAGTAGTATATGAAAATGAGAATCCTTTTCATCTTGTCCATCCGATCCTACCGATGGGTCTTTGGATCCGAGCTGGCAAAACTAGTGCTCAGCCTTGAGCTCCTTCTCCTCCCATAATACACCTGCAACACTAGTTACCTCAGACCTCATTTATTATTTTTGAGATCAGATGCAGGTCTCTCTGTGTAAAAGCGAAGTGCTCCACCTCCTTATTGAGTGATAATATCTTCTGTGTTTCCTTGCTGTTTTGCTTTTTCAGATTTACTTCAGTGGGTAAGAAGTAGAACTTCCATAAATGTTCCATATGTGGGCATGAAATTCACCCTATCCCAAGTTGCTTGTGTGCCTGGGGTTGAAACATTTATTGGAGGATTGTTTTATTGGTAAGGCCTTTGGTCCATGTGCTTTATCATATCAAAGAAACAAGTCAATTTTGAAGGGTTTGCTGCCTCCTGACCCTAAGGCAGACAAAACTAGGAGAGAAATAGAGCTAAAGACAAGTGAAAGTATAAGGAGAAAGACAAGGATCACCTGAAAAGGAAGATCAGTGAAGCAACTGCTTCATTGGATCCAAAGGTCCAGAATTGGAGTCTGCCTTCTCTTTGATGTTAACCAAACCTTCTGCTTCAGCTCCAGCTGTTTTGGAGCCACTAGTAATCCTGGATAGGTCACTAAAATGCTTGCTGAATAGGACTTCTTCCGATAGGGAACTCTCTCACTTTCCTTCTCTACCTCCATCTACTTCCTTTTTGTGCTATTTCAGGTCTTTCCTTCAGACAGAAGTCTTAAGGAACTCAGACTCTTCTTCGATTCAAGTCTCCCCCAGCATTCCTAGTCTTTCATGTTCTTTGTGTCATGGTATCTTCAGTTCTCAGGTACAGTTTGACAGATTTCACTTGAAAAAATGTCAGTGTTTTTTCAGAGCATAGTGGTCACAACTTTCTGACATTTCTGCTTAAATACACTCCGTGCAAAGTTCTTTCACAATGGTAGCTAACTTTCCACTTTCATTCTTTCAGGAACCCCCTTATTGTGCTGTTCCCAATAGTATTGCTAATCATGGACACTTCCTCTGATTGGGAAGGTGGCACATCCAGGGGAGGAAGACCCGAGGTGTTTGGAATTGAAAAGAGGCGTAATTCCATATCAGCATCTTGGATATGAGGGCAGTTCTCCTTTCATTCCAAGGACTACAGGACTTCTTGCATCTGGGGTTGATTTCTAGCCAGACTGGCACACACGACTGGAAGATCGGCAGGGAAGGAGGAACCTGATCCTATCCCCTTATACCAAGAAGCTATGAGATTATGGTAATGGGTGATTCCTTTGCACTACTTTCTAAGTGCAGTACATATTCCTGGGAGGACCAACTGCCTTGCTAATAGGCTCAGCTGGTTATTTCTGATACCTTGTGAGTGTTCTTTCAATCTAGTATTTGCTTAGCATATTTTTCACTGCTCGGGCCAGCCTTACAGTGACCTGTTTGTATTCCCTACCATTATAAAATGCAGCAGTTTTTGCTCTGATTTTTCCAAAGGGACAGCTAGCAAGGGCTGTAGTAGTTGGGCAGTAGCCCACTGGGTTCTTCTGCTCCCCCCCCCCCTTCACCTCATTTCATGGTTTTTACAGAAAGTAAGGTGCAAAGCCACTATGATCCACATTGCACCATACTGGTCCAGGAAAATTTGGTTTCCTGTGCTTAATCCTCAAATCAGGGAGTCCCCGTGAATTCTGTATCACAAAAAGGATCTCCACTTCCATCTTTCTAGGTTACCTCACCTGGACCTACTCAACCTACCTACTCAACATTGCTTGTTTTCTCCAATTTTAATAATGGCCAGAGACCTTTCATTGGCTACCAAAGTTGTTCGCATAATTTCTCTATCTCAGTAGTAGTCTACACAAAAAAAATCCCAGCAAATGGAAACATTTCTTTGTTTGGGTGACCTGCCATGGAATAAATCCTTCCAGTGCTCAGTTCCAGTTATACTTTCCTTTCCTGGCACATGTTTGAGTCCAGTTCTACCATCAAGTTCAGTTAGCTGCCATATTAAGTTTTCATAAGCGAGTGGATTCCCATTCTTTGGCTTTTCACAAGCTGTATAAAGTCTTTCTAAAAGGAACATTTCTCATTTATCCTCCAGAGAACCTGTTCCTCCTTAGGATATTAATTTTGTTTTCAAGTACTAATAAAAGTTCCCTTTGGACCAGCATCTTCAGTCCCACTGAATTGTATGTCATGGAATACTGATTTTCTAGTTGCAATTACTTCATTTAGAAGAGTTTGACTTACGGGGCTTTTCCTCTCTTTCACCATATTTGGTCTTTCACAAGTATAGGGTATCATTATGTATAAACCCTTCCTTCATTACCAAGGTGGCGTCTGACTCCAAAGTAAACTGTGCTATTCATTTCTTGGTATTTTTGCCAAACCATTCCAAGAAAGTATAATACATTCTTCATAATCTTAATGTTCACAATCAGTTAAGATTTCACCTTCACAAAACTAAACCATCCCGGAGGATTCTCAACCATTTTTACCATAAACAGATTGAGGAGTAAAGTTTCAAAAGTATCCCTTTCCAAGTGGCTCCTTGGTTAGAATTCATTTGTGTATTCCATGCATAATCAGCCACTGCCATGCAAACCAAAAGCTCATTCTACTAGGTCTGTCACCACCTGTGTTGCATAGCTTCACCAAGTAATACAAACTGGATATGATTTCAAGGTCTAGAGCTTCATTTGGAGTCATTGTTATCCTCAAGATTCTCCTGTGATGATTCCACCCAAGTTTCTTAGTAGCTTGGGATTCTGACTTATCTGTCAGATTGGATGGATGGGATGATTAGGATATGGTAGTTATGTACTTACCATAACACTGGATCCCGTCATCAATATCTGTCTGGTATGACATCTCCCACTCCCCTTCCAAATTGTCATTTGGGGGGATGGATAGACTATTACAGCTGCTCTTGTCTTTCTGCCTCAGGACTATTTCCTTTGTTGGCGGCAAGCAAACTTGATCTGAAGTAACTCTTGGCATGGAGGCATTATGGGAGGGAAAAATTTAAAGGAACTCAAGGCTGGTTACTAGTTTTGCCTGACTGGATCGAATAAGTGGCCTGAAGCTCTATCTGTCATATAAGATGGATGTGGATGAAAGTTATGACTAATCATCATTTAGTGCTGATTAGTATATTTTTGGTGAAAATTGTTAATTTAGAATCAGTTCCAGTGTTGTCAGCACTTTTTTTTTTTTAATTTGGCTTTTACTCGCTTTTGCATGTATGTGAGGCAAATCTTTCACTTCAGAGCAGCTTCACAGCATCCCAGTTAACAAGTTAAAATGGGAAAATTGAGAGGTGGTGTAATTCCTATGGTGAGTGGACAAAATAAGGAACTGCTGCAGCATATGCTCTGTTGCAAAGAACACATTTCTAGTTTGAGATGATAAAAAAAAAAAATTCTGATGTGTGTAATACTTGATGTTAGAGTAGGGGGGAAAAGGTCTTCTTTTAACAGGAAGGAAAAGAAGCTGTTCTCCCTTGGCAGTGTAAAAGAGAGAACTGGTCCTTGAAATTCTCCACATCAGAAAAGGAAAATGGTTTCATACTGCAAGTGAATGTTTAAATGAACTGTATATATGGTGTGGAAAATACACATGCTGTTGTTTGTCTAGTCTTTGACCATCACGTGTCTATAGTAGCGAGGAAATCATTTTTTTATGTTATGCAACTGATAAACATAGGTATGGCATCTAGGTCCAGGGAGGTTCGTGTTAGATATTCATAAGTAGCAAAATGTAGTTCCAACCACTGATAAAAGATCAGGACGAAAACAGTAAAAATTCAAAATATAAAAAGCTTGGTCAGACCACCATGGCTTACAGTAGTGTTATTTTATTGAAGTAAAACCAAAGACAGCCAATAGTTACAGCATATCAATAAACATTAGCCAATCAAGTCTTTTTCGACCTAGGTTTTATGCGGACTGCAGTACTCCAAATGTGATATATCTAGTGACCTGTAAATCTTGTTGTGGGTTCTATGTTGGCAAGACCAATAAAAGGCTGAAGGATAGGATTTTCAACCATTTACATATTAGAATAGATAATGAAAATAATCCCCTAGCGAAACATATTAGGGACAATGTAGGATGTAGTTTTGTCTTTAGGGTGCTTTAGTACATACATTTAAATCATGGGGGGGGGGGGTGATTTAATTAATGTTACAGAAACAGTTGAATTAAAATGGATCTTGAAATTACAGGCTGACAGATATCCTGGTCTTAATGGATGTGTTCCCTTGAAACCAGCACTAAAAGGATGTAAATTGGCTTAAAAGATTTGATTGGCTAATGTTTATTTGTATGCTGTAACTATTAATTGTCTATGTGGTTTTAAATGGCTGTAACCTGGTGTTTTTATGATCTGAAGAAGTGTCGGGCACACAACAGGAAAGTGCTCATCTGGTTTTACTTCAGTAAAATAATGCTATTGTGAGCCGTGGTGGTCTGACCAAGTTTATGTATTCGGTATTCATCAGGCCTGTCACTGAGTACAGTGCCACTTTTGGTATGTACTTAACGAGTCACATCCAACAGTTGGAACATCTGCAGAAGTTCCTCACTAAAAGAATACAGTGTGTAAATAACCTGTCCTGTGCAGACTGTCTCAAAGTCTTATCCCTGTCTTCCATCTCCTACAGGTCATTGAGGGGAAATCTATGCCTGGCTTACAAGGCATTGTCGGAGTCCATTCTGATGAACCTCCTGCATATCTACAAAACAAGCAGCACCAGAATTACCCACACTAAAGACTCAAACTTGCCTGTGATATAAATAGCACATGCTGGAGAGAGAGGTATATATCCCAGAGAACTATCCCTTCTCTGGAACAGGCTCAGCTTCCATGTGAAGCAGAGTTCCTCCCTAACCCAAGTCAAGTGCAACTTGAATCGGATGGTGAACAAGAAATTCATCCCTGGTTTGGCACCTGAGTCTCTAATGGACACAGAACGCGAAATGAAAAACAAACTGGTGAAAAACGCCAGGCTGACACCAGTATGAAAACCAACTCCGCTTTTATTTACTAAAACACACAAAATCAACATGTTTTTTGTCCTGCTAAATGGCAGGACGACTTCAGAAATTCAGCATTCCATTATGTTCAGACCTTTTATAAACTTTCAAACCTATTGGCGCCAAAATCCACAATACACTTTCTAAACATTTAAAGTTATATTACTTATATAAATTTATTCTGGCACCTATCAACTTTGACTTTAAAAAATCATCATTAGAAGCAATTATAAATATAAAAAGTTACGAAGCCATTGAAAACCATATATTATAACTAAAATTAAAATGTGTTTGTTTTATATTATATATAACTATTAAATAAATTGGAAATGCCATGCATTTGTCATGATAGCAGCTTCAATTTGTACAACTGTATTTGTACATAATTTTAATGTATATGTCAATATATTAACCATTCTATCAAATAAAATGTATATGAATATAAATATTATAAAATTATTTCATTAATTCATTATCATTCCACGCTCAATATATCAAAATTAACCAAAATTATTGATGTGTATTTTTTATGTTCAATAATAAATACCACTATTGACGCTAATCCATAAATAATAAATACATTAAAATGTCAATAAATATATAAAAATTACTAAACTCTTTTTATGTGAACTTATACATATATGTAAGCTGTATAAACTTGAAAAATGTATGTATGTATGTAAATATGAAAGCATGAGGCGATTACGTTCAGTGTAAAATTAAAAATCATAATATACTTTCATCTCTCTAAACTTTTTAATTTGAGTAAACACATTATCGAACATTTGTCATTAAGACCCAGATACATATAAGCATTCAGTCTTATTTGCCATAATAATTCCATTTTTTCCAATAATAAACTCATTGGTCCTCCTCTTATATCCTGATTTACTTGTTGAATAACTTTGAATCTGAACCTATGTTCAGGATTTAATACGACATGTCTAGCTAGGGCATTCTCCTCTTTATGCTGACTAATGCTCCTCATGTGTTCTGAAACTCTTTCTTTTAATTTACGATCTGTTTTTCCCACGTAAAACGATGGACATGCTTGGCATTTAGCTATGTAAACCACACCTTTAGTATTGCAATTAAACTTCCCTTTAAGGTTGATTTTATATCCATTAACTTCAATGTTATTTCCCATGTCCATTAAATAGCAATAGGAGCAGTATCCACATTGCATCATGCCTGGATTTCTAACCAACGGATTTCTCTGCCTCTGAAATATTTGTTTGAAGCTATTGGCTTTCCTCCAAACTATTTTTGGTATAAAATTGAATGAGGAAGCTAAACTAACATCTTTTAATAAAGACCTGTTTTTAATTATTATATCCTTTATAAGCTTATAATTAGAGGATAAATTAAATATACATGCCAAATCAAAGTTCTTATTTTCCACAACTTTTGTCATGATCTTGTGTGTTTCTTACCACAACTTTGTCTGCCAAAATAGGTGTATATAACCCACTCATTCTTTTTGATGTTACTTCAAAAATTAGATCTTCTACAAGCTCTATTGGATATGCTCTGTTTAAAAACATTTGTTTTAACATTGAGCATTCCTCTAGAACGTTTTCATCCGTTATCATTCTTGCTGCTCGCACTAATTGGTCTTTCAGCACCGAACGTTTTTAATATAATGGATGAGCACTTGAAAAATGCAAAAATGTATTTGAATAGGTGGGCTTTCGATACACCCAAGCCTCGTATTGTTTTAGTTGAAAATTTTTTATCAGTTGTATATCTAAATATGATATTGATGTAGTATTATAGGAATAAGTAAAATTCAAAAATTCAGTAGACTGGTTTAACATCGTGACTAAACTATCAGCTATCTGCTCTGTACCTTCAATTATTAGGAATATATAGTCAATAAACCTCACATAGAACTTTAATGCATCTTGGAACACAGTGTTAGGAAATATATATGTACTTTCCCAATATGACATCACCAAATTTGCATAACTTGAACCACATGGTGATCCCATAGCTACCCCCTTCTTTTGTATATAATATTGTTTCTCAAAGAGGATAAAGTTGTAAGAAAGTACTATATCTAATATACACAAATACAGTTGTACAAATTGAAGCTGCTATCATGACAAATGCATGGCATTTCCGATTTATTTAATAGTTATATATAATATAAAACAAACATTTTAATTTTAGTTATAATATATGGTTTTCAATGGATTCGTAACTTTTTATATTTATAATTGCTTCTAATGATGATTTTTTAAAGTCAAAGTTGATAGGTGCCAGGATAAATTTATATAAGTAATATAGCTTTAAATGTTTAGAAACTGTATCATGGATTTTGATTCCAATAGGTTTGAAAGTTTATAAAAGGTCTGAACATAATGGAACGCTGAATTTCTGAAGAGGTCCTGCCATTTAGCACGATGAAAAACGTGTTGATTTTGTGCGTTTTAGTAAATAAAAGTGGAGTTGGTTTTCATATTGGTGTCAGCTTGGCGTTTTTCACCAGTCTAATGGACACAGGCAGCCTGTAAATGGTTCATCTGCCAGACCCTGCTTGTAAATGTTTCATCTCCAAAGTCCCTGCTTAACCTAAGGGTGCCAGAGGTTGTCAGAGATTTAGGATGCTTAGCTAAGCTTAAAAATGCCAAAGTAGTCATTAGCCTAGTATACACACCTATAAAGCTATAAAAGTCCGTCAGTCAGTCAGTGAAAACGACCCAAAGGCACAAACAAGCATATGAATGAATTGAACAGGAAAAGGAAGTCCAAACTAGTTCCAAATGTGCAACATTAGAACACTGTTCCAGTATTACTGACTTGTGGAACATATCCTGACAAGGATAAACATGCATCTAGACAGTCTGAAAAAGCTTAGGCACCTTTCTCTTGCAGTGTACATCCGAAGTATGAAAGAGTCTATGTGCTGGTACTTAAGGCATGTATGAGCACGAAAATAAAATGTGTAAGTCAGCAGATCTCATATAGGGATAAACATTAAAAGTGTTTGTCTAGGACCTGAACATAATTATAAAGCGTGTACAGTTTTTCAATCATTTGCATCTAAGACTGTTCAGAATTGTTTGTCATCTTTTAAACTGTATATAGAAAACAAATGTCTACAAGTTTTGGCACATGCTGGAATGGCCTCTGAGTCATCTCCCATGGATATCCCTCATCAGCATAGAAACAAAATCTAACAAACTGAAGGAAGATACAAACCTACCCACTTCCATCAGTAGGTCAGAGTGAGATGTCTTGTTCAGCCTTTTTGACTACCTGATTAGAGTACCTGTTCCTGCTATCTGGACATCTCAGGGGGCTGACAAGGCACATGCTGCTAACATATCAGTCCTAACTGAGCAGATAGCTGTTAAGGCTGTGAAAGGAGAACCCAGGCTGATTCAGGGATGGCTGCTTCTCACACTGTATCTTTGGATATGCCTAAGAAAAGAAAAAACAAAAACAAATGTCTTGCCCCTACTGTTAACCTTTATCTGTAAGGAACCTCAGTGGGAGTGGTTTAACTTTTCTCAGGGACTTTTTAAAGCCCTTATTTCCTTGTGGCCTCTTCAGTTTTATTCTATCTCAACTTCTGCTCCCCACAAAAGAAAAGGAGTGTTCTTCTGAAGAACTGTCTTCAGCACCCAAATGGGTTGCTTCTCCCAAATTCATTCACCCACAGGCTACGAATCAGAAGCAGGTGATGCTTTGTCTTCAAAGCCTTCTTAGCTTTTTTTTTTTTTTTGAGATTACCCTCAAAATGGTTCAACATTTTAACTGTGTTCATTCAAGTCATAAACACACAGAAGATGTTACGAGTTATTGTACATTTATTCCAAAAACCTCTTTTATCCTCCGGTTGATGACCCCTGTCTGCTTCTGTAGCAGCAGACTCCCACCCTCCTGTATCTAAGAAGCCAGGCAGGTTTATGAAGTAATCAATACCCATAACTATTTGTATAAAAATTCTTTCTCTGACCAAGCATTTATTTCTGTGGAGTCAGGTAAGATTTACCTTACAAGATGACCAGGATAGCAGAGCCATATATAGGTATGGAAATAAGGCCTATAATTCTGCCACCTTCTCTATCCATGTCATTAATTGCCAGACTTGCTTTCTATTTTTGACTACATGGCAAAATTTGTTTAAAGCATCCCTGACTGTGGGAATACAGAATAAGCTCAGTTCTGCGTGAGTTTCAAGGCATTCCATCACATGTAGGTATGATGCTGTTGGTAGTAGAGTAACAGGTTCAGTCCAAACTCTCCAGTCTTCACCAGATGAATACTTACACTTTTAGGTACTCCTTTAGAGAAGAATATCCTGTTGGGACATTCTTCTGGATAAAAAAGAGCGAGAGAGAAGGGGAATGACAATGCAACAGTGTGCTTTAGACCTACATAAGTATTCTATTTTCTGTACTTACTGAAGTTTAACTATGTTTCCTACACCTACCATTTTATCTTGTATATACCCAAGTCACTGTTATTTTTTGTATCTGTAGTGTCCTGAATTTAACTTTTAATATGTACACTATTGAATCTATGTACAGTATTGCATTTGTGATTTTTTTTTTCTTAATCTGTACACTCTTGTGTTTATGTAATTGTTTGTTGCACATTTTGGAACTTTTCTCCTCGGGTCTCCACTGAAAATTGGCGTTTGGCTCAGTTGGATTAACCCAGTTAACAAATGACAAATAAATATTTTAAACATTTTCTTCTTTCTTACCCATTCCTAAGTTCCAAAGGAAGTACCCCTCCAAGTCTGACCAGTTTTTCCACAAAACCCCAAAAATCTTATTAGCAGAAAGGTAATGTTTTCCAAGAAATAAATGGCAAGAAGAATCAAATTCTAATTTTAAGAAACCCAGGGGTTCCTTCTCAGATGAAAGATCCAGTTTCTGACTGTTCATTCTCTCCCTCCCTTCGACCTGTCCCTCCCCAACCTTTCATGGAGACTGTCTTCCCCTTTGAAGAACAAGTCCACTCTTCCAGACCCCTTTTGTTGCTGGTGTTTGTTTTCTATGTTGTAAGGGTGTAATAGTTTTTCATGCTTTTTTGTAAATAGTTTATTTTCTGGTTTTGTTTCCTACACAAGCTTTCAGGCTGTTGCCTCCCGTCTAGGCAAAATAAGTGCTTAGAAGCTTTTTCCACTCCAACTGCCTTTTATAAAGAGCTGCACATGAGCTCCAGGTAGTTGGAGCTCAAAGAAGGTGCCCAAAGCTCTGTTAAGCTGGTCGATGCAGGGGCTAAGACCCATATAGCTTAGGGTACTATAACAGTGATCTCTTAGAACAGCTACTGTTATAAGTTTATTTACACAACTGTACTGTCCTTTACATTCTGGCTGACCTGTTCCATCAGGAGATTATCAAATCTTTTCTTAGTCTCTAGAAAAAATAAGTGTTTTATCCAATGGTGTTCATCACTGGATCACTGAAGCAGTAGCTGTAGCTGTATGGGTTGTAACCTGCCTAGGATATAACAGCTGACCAGCTCACAAAACTTAGACAACTTCCATATTCCAAGACCATTGACAAGGCCTGAGCAGGGCTGGAGAAAATCAGTGATCTGGGCACCAAGCCTTTCACTGCTTTCCTGCTGCCAAAGAGAGCTCCTCTTGCAGGCTTTTTTTTTGGTTGGCTATAGTTTTTCTGTTGCTGGGCAGATAAGCTCCCTTCAGAGGGAAAGCAAATTCCACAATTTATTTTACGACTAAAACTTTTTTTTTTTTTGCTAGAAGTTAAGTATTTTTGTACTCTCACGAGACTTCTCTGTTAAAGTGAGGTTTGTATTTGCGTAAACATTTGATCTGAAGTAGTTACTTAATTTGCTCTGCAACCTGTGGGTATCGGATCCGACAGCTTACCAAGCTCCAAGATCCAAGCTCCTCCCCCTACCCATAATCCCCTGCTACCAACCACATTACCCCAGATCGTTTTTTGCTGCGGCTGAAGAAGCTTTACTTTTGAAGAGCTCCTGACTGGGTGAGATCGTTTTCAATCTTTTTTCACAAAAAAAGTCAAAATCGAGTGTGTGTTAATAAAACCTTCTATCCCCTTATGTTAGTTTTTTAAATTTTTACTGGTATAGCAGTTAGTTTTTTTGTCACTCCCCCTCCCTCCTTAGCATTTATGTGTGTGTGTGAGTGGTTCAACATGGCGGAAGGGCCTAAGGCCATTTTTTCCAAATGTACTGAGTGTGGCCACAAGCTTTCCCCAGCTGATGGCCACACTCAGTGCGTTTTGTGCCTGGGGGCAGCCCATCTCTCAGAGGCCTGCCAGATCTGTGCGGCCTTTAACCCCCGGGCACTTCGGGATAGAAAGAACAAGCTGATCCTGGCGGGAAAGCTCCCCCGGGAGTCAACTTCTTCTTCCTCTCCTGTCCGGGCTCCGGCTGCCTCAGCGGCCTCGGCGCCCTCTGTTCCCCCAGCTCTACCCAGGACTCAACCTCCCACTTCGGGTTTGAGCTCTGGGGAAACTAGTGCCTCCTCAACTAAGGAGAAGAGGCACAAGGATAAGGGGGGACATAGATCCCATAAAAGGCGGACCGAGTCTCACCCCTCGGCTCCACCAGCTAAAATAACGAAGTCTCCTTCGGGGGTCTCCGGATCCTTCTCCTCTCGGCTCCGTTCGCCTAGCTTCTCGCCGGAGCCAGAGGAGGAAGATCGGTCTCCCTCGAGGTCGTCGAGGCGGCCCTCATGGCCTGCCTCGACTACCTCTTCCAGGTAAATTAAAAGCATCTCCGAAGCAGATATGGATCGGATGATGCGTCGGTTCTTACAGACCCAAATGCAGATGGGGGTGCTCTTGCCTCCCCCCCCCCCCTCTGGGGGGGAGCGCGGCCCCCATGTTTGCCCCTATCACTCCTTCTCCGACTCACTTTCGGATCTCGGAGTCATCGGATCCGTGCCCATTCGGACCCAGGGAATTGTCGGCGCCGATAGCGCTTGTCTCTTCGACGCCAACTATGCCCTCGAGCTTGTCGGATCCGAGCTCTCGGGGCCGAGGGCTGAGCATCGGATCCGAGGGAATTGTTGTATCTTCGGAGCTGTTGGGTTCGGAGCGCACCTCTCTCTTGGCACCAACTGCTTCGGCTCCGACCCCGGTCCCTTCCTCGGAGCCGAGGAGATTGCTCTCAGCGGCTGGCGAGGGTGAATCTCCTTCGGCTTTTGAGGTAGTGGAGAGGGTACTGTCGAGATCCTTCAGATCCCCGGTGCGGGCTGTAGATGCACCCGTACCCCCACTGTATGAGGGTCTGTCTTCCATCATCTGACCATCGGGACAGCCTGCCCAAGCCCTCCAGCTAGTTCCTGTTGAACAACAACCCATGGATGAGCCCTCATCGGATAGCCCCACCGAGGAGGTTCCTCGGAAATGTCGGTGTAAAAGGAGGCACCTGGACTCCCCCGAGTCTGTTACCACGGACTTAGATGATAGGGAGGGTTTCCCAAGGTCACCCCCTGAAGATGTCTCCTTTGGAGACATCATGGAAATGTTGCATATTAGAGGGGGGTGGTCTGCCCAAAAACCTTCCCTTGATGAGTCCGTGTTCCTGGAAGCATTTGAGGCAGGCCCATCTACTTCTTGGGTGTCCCCTCTGGCCGACCCCCTGGTGGACTTGATTACCACCAGGGCGTGGAAGGAGCCCGACACCGTGGAGCCAATACCTAAGCGTCCCGACAAAATACTGCCCCCCCCCCACAGATAAGCAATCGTAGGCCAAAGGATCCCTGGTTGATGCCATGTTGGTGGCGGTGGCCACCAAGAAAGAGCTCGCTCAGGAGAGTTCTCTGGTCCACCCGCCAGATAAAGAATCTCGAGCGTTGGACTGGATTGGGAAGCGGATGTTTGCTTCAGCGACCTTTTCTATAAGGACGCTGAACTATATGGCACATACCATCAGGCTACAGTGAGACTTGATCAAGGAATACGCTGCAGCTCCCCCAGAGTCCATGTCGGTCGGAGACAGGAATGTGTTTACGGCACGAATGGCCACTCTGAAATCCATCTCCAATACGTCTATGCGGCTCCTCTCTCATGCTTCGGAGGGAGCCGCTAGAGCCAGCGGAGCAGGGATAGTCTTACGACGTCACGCCTGGCTCTGTCTTTGCGACTTTGCGGATCCCTTCAAGGCGTCCTTCGCGAACGCCCCCTTTGACGGTTCTGCTCTTTTCGGCAAGACCGTTCGAGATACGCTGGTCCAAAGCGAGAAGGACGGGAAGACGCTGTCTGCCATCGGAGTCCGCTTCTCTAGTCCCCAAAGATCCTTCTCCAGGAATCAGAGGGGACAAAAGAAGCTGTGGTTCTGCAAGTCTCAGCAATCCCATCCAGCTGTGGACCACTCGTCCTCTAGAGGCAGAGGAGGACAAGGTGGACGCCGGCCCAGAGGCAGAGGGAGGCCGTATAATTTCGGGTCTAGAGAACCTTTCTCGGACAGACCCGCTCAACAGCCCTGAGGGCTTGCCCGACTGTCCCTCTCTGGAGGCAGTCGGGGGGCGGTTGACGGCGTACCTGTCAAACTGGGAGTCCCTTACAACGGATTGATGGGTGCTCCGTATTATTTCCAGAGGTTACTTCATTCCCTTCCTAAATCTTCCCCCCAAAACCAGACACCTCCCCGATGTACCACCCGATCAGAGGGAGGCGGCGGCCTTAGAAATTTTAAAGCTGCTAAGAAAAAGAGCCATCCAGCCCGTCCCCCCAGATCAGTCCGGATTGGGTTATTACTCAAGGTTCTTTTTGGTGCCAAAGAAAACGGGGGACCTCAGACCCATCTTAGACCTTTCCGCTCTGAACCTGTTTATACCCAAGGAAAAGTTCCGGATGGTCACTCTTCAATCTATCCTCCCCCTTCTGTGGGAGAACAACTGGATGTGCTCCATAGACCTCAAGGATGCGTACTACCACATTTTAATGGACAGACGATCCAGGAGGTTTTTCTGCATCAGGCTCGGAGCCAGTCATTATCAATTCAGGGTTCTTCCATTCGGCCTCACTTCAGCCCCCAGAGTGTTCACCAAAGTCATGGCGGTGGTTGCGGCCCACCTGAGACTTCAGGGCATTCAGGTCTTCCTGTACCTAGACGACTGGCTCCTTACCGCGACCAACAGGCATCAGCTCTCAGTAGCGAGAGATTACGCACGGACTCTAGCCCACAACCTAGGCATTTCAGTAAACCTGCAGAAGTCCTGCCTGTGCCCCACTCGAGCCCTGGAATTCATAGGGGCCAGGTTGGATACTCGAATCTCTCGAGCTACCCTGATATTAGTCAGACTGAACAGCTGGTCTTATCAGGTGTTAGCCCTTCTACGAAATCCTTCTCCTCCAGCGGAGTTAGTCCTGAGGGCACTAGGGTCTATGGCAGCCGCGATCGGTCTTGCCCTCCATGCCCGCCTGCGAATGCGGATATTGCAATGGACCCTTCAAGTCCAGTGGTCCCTCTTGCTCCACCCACTGAACACGCCCATACCGCTGAGCAGAGTTTGCAGGGACTCCCTTCTTTGGTGGTTGCATGCGCGGGAACTCAGAGAAGGGAGGCCCTTTGTGATTCCCCTGGTCGAAGCCATGTTGACCACGGACGCTTCTCGCCTCGGGTGGGGGAGGCATTGTTCAGGCAGATCCATTCAAGGCACGTGGACTGCCCTAGAGACCGCATTGCATATCATTGTCCTAGAGATGAGGGCGGTACTTTTGGCGTTGCAAGCCCTCCACAACCTTCTTCCCCTGGGGACTATTGCGATCCAGACAGACAACATGTCGGTAGTCTGGTACATAAACAAACAGGGAGGAACCAGATCTTACCCCCTGTGTCGAGAGGCCATGAGAGTTTGGGAATGGGCCATCTCCACCAACCGCTTTTTGGTAGCAACGCACATCCCGGGATGATCCAACATATTAGCGGACAAGCTAAGTCGGGTGCTCCTCACTCCGTACGAGTGGTCTCTGAATCCATCTGTTGCGAGACAGATCTTCCACAAATGGGGTCAACCTTGCTGCGATCTTTTTGCTTCTCCTTTAAACACAAAATGCAGCGAGTACTTAGCAATAATTCCCCCCAGAGGGGAAACCCCCAAAGACGCTCTAGTCCATGCTTGGCCTCCCGGGCTCCTTTATGCTTATCTTCCCCTTCCTCTCATGATGAAGTTCATTCAGAAAGCCTGTCGGTTGGGGAGCAGAGTTATCCTCATAGCCCCATTCTGGCCTCGGCAGATCTGGTTCCCCTTTCTGCGGTCTCACAGTGTGGCTCCTCCGTGGATTCTGGATCCCAGTCCAGAACTGATTTCTCATCCCACGGATTGCCCAACGCCCAACCTGGTCAGCCTCAAGCTTGCGGCTTGGCTGGTCCAGTTCCATTGATGGCTAGGACTCCCGGTATCTCATCTCCCGTTAAGGCCATTCTGGTTGCGGCTCATAAGCCATCTACCAGAAAACTTTACAACAGTAAGTGGAAACGTTTTTCCATTTGGGCCAAAGATAAGGGCTTGGACCCATTTACTGTCCCTATCCCAACCATCCTAGACTTCCTCTCATTAATCTTTCATCAGGGAGCAAGCGCTTCTACGGTTAAGGTACAATTAGCGGCCATCTCCCATTTTCATGTGGGCGATGGCATAGGTTCCTTAGCTTCTACAAAGTTGTGCAAAACCTTCTTACGAGGCATCTTTCTTTTAAATCCACCAATAAAGTCTGTGGTTCCCCCATGGGACCTCACTCTAGTCTTGCAAGCCTTAACAAGTCCACCTTTCGAACCTGCAGCCTCAATTCCGTTGAAGTTCTTATCATGGAAAACAGCCTTCTTAGTGGCCATTACTTCGGCCAAAAGGGTTTCAGTTACAAGCCTTGTGTATGAAGCCTCCTTATCTTATCTTTCACAAAGATAGAGTGTCCCTCAGGACTAACCCATCTTTCTTACCTAAGGTTGCTTCAGAAGCAAATATAAATCAATCAATAAATTTACCAGTGTTTTTTCCCACTTTTCAGAACAAGGGAGAATACACATTACACAAATTGGATGTACACAGACAGCTGCATTTCTACTTGCATAGGACTAGAGAATTTCGCAATTCGGACCAGTTATTTGTCTCGTATGCAAAATCAGCCATGGGTAAAGCCATTTCCAAAGTTACTGTGGCAAATTGGATTTGTCAGTGTATTATTCAGGGGTATATATCATCTGGCAAACCTGCCCCGGTTAATATCCGTGCTCATTCTACAAGATCTGTAGCCACTTCAACAGCCTTCTGGTCTAGGGTTCCAGTGGACGACATATGTTCAGCGGCTACTTGGTCCTCTTCTCATACGTTCATTTCTCATTATAAATTAGATGTGATTTCGAGAAGCAGGGCTTCTTTTGGCTCCGCGGTGCTTCGGAATATCCTTCCGTAAGGACCACCCAGGTTCTTATAAGTAGCTGGGGACTCTGTCCCACAGGTTGCAGAGCAAATGAAGTAACTACTTCAGATAAAGAAGTTATGTACTCACCATAACGTTCCATCTGAGTAGGTACTTCATTTGTCTACAACCAAACCCCCCCCCCCCCTGCCATCCCACGAACCTTCGGGATTTTCTGATCACCTTTGCAGTTGATTTTTTCATGTTTACAGGTTGGTAAGGCAAACAAAACGATCTGCGCTAATGTGGTTGGTAGCAGGGGATTATGGGTAGGGGAGGAGCTAGGAGCTCGGATCTTAGAGCTTGGTAAGCTGCCGGCTCGGATCCGAAGTCGGATCCGATGCCCACAGGTTGCAGACAAATGAAGTACCTACTCAGATGGAACGTTATGGTGAGTACATAACTTCTTTTTTTACTTGGGTTTATTGTAATTTTTTTTGGTAACAGTTATACATATCTTATGGTCATGGACAAGTGTGCCTTGTGCTTGTCTCCATGTTTTTCTGTTGAAAACACTACTTTTTTTATACAATTTACCAGCTACTGCTTTTCATCATCATTAGGCTTCTTTCTCAACCTTCCCATGGAACATCTTACTGATTCCTCAGGTCTTCCTTCACCTGGTCACAAAAAGAAGATAATTTCCAGACAGTCTTTACCTCTTCAGCAGGCTGATACTTTGCCTCAGTCTCAGATGGGTGAGACTGATGGTATGCCCTTGGCAGGCATGGGAGAACTACTCTTGCCTTTCTCAGAGGAAGGGTGAAATGTTTCTCTGCCCAACTGGACTAAGATGCCTGTTCCACAGGGGGGATATCCCTGATATGAGGCGGTCTACTTCTATGGATATTCCCGTCAAAAAGAATCCGAAAGTTAAACATTTATATTTGGTGTTGTCCTTTTCATTCTTCCTCAACCCATGGGTTTGGATCCAGTCCTCCGGACCAACTCGGTCATGTACTACACACTTCAGATTCAGCTCTCGAGCTCCTTCCTCTGCCCATAATGCACTATTCCATCCCAATTACCTCAGTTTTCGTTTGCTGCTGTCATGCATAGACACAGGTTCCTCGCTCTCTTGAGAAATTAACTATTAATAGTGAATTTATCTTTAATAAGTTAGTTTTGTTCTATAATATACCTTTCTCTTCTTCCTCCTTCAGTTTTTTCACTGGCATTAGGGCTGCTGTTTCTTATAGTACTCCTTTCTCCTGTCCTAGCTGTACTCTATTTACCTTTTTAATTAAGATATTTCTTCACATTACCATTGTTGGTAATTTCCTGTCCTAGCTGTACTCTATTTACCTTTTTAATTAAGATATTTCTTCACATTACCATTGTTGGTAATTTTCCCTTTTCCTAAAACACCTCCTTTCACTGTATTTCAAATCTTTTCATACTCGCAAATAGTGAGTTGCCATTTGGTTTTCTTTACTTTGATCTTGTAAACATGTCGGATAAACTGATGGGCTTCAAAAAAATGCAGTTCTTCTGGGCATAAGATTCCGAATGTGGATGACCGCAAGGAGTGCATTTATTGCCACGGAGCCAGTCATCTAGATACAAACTATTCATTTTGCTCCACTTATAATCCCAGGGTTTGACAGTCTTAATAAATTGATATTAAAGGTCTTCTCCCTGCATCTTCAGGGGGCTTAAACCCCCTTCAGAATGTCTGTATCTTCTGCTTCGGATGAAAGAAAATGCTCCTCACTTAAGTCCCCAGGGCTTCATCAGAGCCACCTTACAAAAGCAGTGAAATCCACGATCCAACTGTGTCAGATCCTAAGACCTGACCTTCGGATCCAAAACCTTCTGACCCAAAGTCTACAGCTCTGATAGTCATATCTGCCAGTCCTATGGCACCATTTTCTGATCCTAGGTCCTCTGATCTGTAACCTGGCACTTTACTGAGTGGTCGAACACTAGACTGTACAATCAAGCCTATATCTCCTACTCTGCGATCCCCTCTGTTGCAAACACCAAAGAGACATTCCAGGCCTCCATCCACTACATCCTCGAGGTCCTGCAGAAGTTTATCAGATGTGGATATGTATAGGATGATGCAAAAATTTCTCACAGCTCAGATCCAGATGGGGGTTGCACTAGCTGTGTCCTGTATCGGACCCGTGAGTTTTCCTATTGCATCACACACTATTCTCTCTACTTCTCTGATGCATCTAGCTGTTTTGGAGTCTTAGGATCTGAAATCCCTGAGAGGTTTGGTGTCTTATCCAAAGAAGATTTCTTCTTTGACTCGGACGGTTTCCCCTGACTGTTTCCACTTTGATACCATTGGGTTGGAACAGGTCTCAGAGCTGAAGTGTCAACAATGGGTCTGTGGGGGTGGGATCGACTCTGATGTTGTCATATCCATCTGTGCCCCTCAGTGCGTCAGCTCTAGACAGTTCGGGCCTGGTTCAGTCCTAGAGGCATGGATCTGAGGTTGGCAGTGGCTGCTAGCAAAGCTAGGTGTCTACTCCTGGTTGGCTGGTTCATGTCTCCCTGGGTCTGTCTGCCTGTGAGTTTGTCGAAGGGTCTTTTTCTGTATGCAGATAACTGCCCCCTCTTTTTTGGATCCTATTCACTCGTTGGTTCCGAGCTCTGAGGTGATCAGACCTCTTCCACAGGGATGGCCAGTTCCAACATACGTCCAATTGGTTCCAGTAGAAGAACCCCCACCTCCCTTATGATATCCTCTCTGAACATCCCCCCGGAGGAAATATATCAGAAGAGAACTTGCAAGCGGAGGCACATAGACTCATCAATGGATCCTCTCACAGAGGATTCTGATTTTGATGAAGAAGGGTCCCCCAGATCGCCACAGGGTGACATCTCCTTTGGAGACATTTTAAAGATCGTTAGACAAAAAAAGGTGGCTGGTCTTCCAAAAATCCCTCTCCTGAAGAATTGGTATTTTTGGAAGTTTTTGGTTCTGACCTATCTATAGCTTGGAGGATGAACTCAATTGACTTATTCCTTCCAAATCCAGTGGGAAACTGAGATACCGTCAAACCCATTCCAGAGAGACTCGATAAATTCTTAGCCCCTCCAAAAAAAACAGACCACACTGGAGCAATGGAATCCTGGTTGATGTTATGGTGGTGGCAGCAGCCAGCAAGAAAGGGCTTGCTGAACAGAGCTATTGTCCATTCGCCAAACAGGGAGTCTAGAGCACTGGACAGATTTGGAAAGTGAGTATTTGCCTTTGCAACATTTGCCCTGAGTCACTAAACTACCTGGCATACTTTACTAGACTTCAGAGAGATTTGACCAGAGAGTTTTCAAATACCCTCTGAGTCCATGTCTGCAGAGGATTTCAAAATAATGCCCTTGCAGATGGTCACTCTCTTCTCAATATCAAATGCTTCGATGAGGTTGATGTGTCACACAGCCAAAGGCACCTCAAGAGCAGCTGGTTCAGGTATTGCCATAAGGAGACATGTCCTTGAACCCAGATGCCTGGGCAGATATAACACAAGATTCATAGGTGCTAAAAGTAATGTCCAGAGGTGATTACATACCCTTTTTCCTACTCCCTGCCTCCAAAAGAAAGAAGCTTCCCAACATTCCACCCAGTCAAAGGAAGGCAGCAGCACAAGGAATCCAAAAGCTGCTAAAAAGAGTCATCCAAAAGGTCCTACCAGACCAGATAGTATTAGGACTTATTCACGTTTCTTTTTAGTGCCCAAGAAAACGGGGGACCCTAGACCTATTTTTGATCTAAGCAATTTGACTCACTATGTGAAGAAGAATGATTGGGGTGTGCTTGATGGATCTTCAGGACATGTACTATTGTCAAAATAGGCAGATGCTCCCGAAGACACCTACACTTTTGGCTGGGAGCCAGACATTACCAATTCAGAGCCCAGCCCTTTGGACTCACCGCAGCCCCTAGGGTGTTTACCAAATGTATGGCAGTTCACTTGAAACTAAAAGGATTCCAAGTGTTTCCATACCTAGACGACTGGCTTCTCAGCACCCTCTCCAAGCATCTACTTCTGTATGCTAGGGATTGTTTGCTCCAAACTTGCAAGTCATTGGGTATAACAAATTATGCCAAATCAAATGCAACACCAGTTCAGAGCCTTGAGTTCATTGGTACACTTCTGGATACAACAACACAGGTAGCATCACTACCACCCCATTGTATTTACAGTAGCAGAAGTCAGGTTCATCTACTTTCCCATATATCACTATCAGCAAGGTCATTGCCTCAAGCACTAGGTTCCATGGCAGCAGCCATTGTATTACTTCCTTTGGCATGTTTCTTTGTGTGTTCTTCAGTGGACTCTAGCTGTTCAGTGGTCCATTCATCAACCCCTATCCTTTCTAGTCAAGCTTACTCCGATTTGCAAACAACACAAACACTGGTGAATCCAATTGAATGATATTCATCTAGGCTTGCCCTTTTATTGATCACCCCCAAGGTCCACAGTGACCAGGACACTTTCTAGTTGGGGTAACGAGGCATTTCTTGGGAAGAATGGTCCAAGGCTTGTGGTCCCCCCAAGGAACCAATCTGCATATCAGTGTACTGGAAATGAGAGCAGTCCAATTTGTGTTGCAGGCATTTCAAGATTGTCTCCCTCTAGGAACTATTGCAGTCAGACAAACATGGCTGTAGTCTGGTACATCAACTAACAAGGAGGAACTCTATCTTTCCCCTTCTGCAGAGAGGCAGTGAGAGCATGGATTGAGTGATCTCTTCAGCCACCTTTCTAATTGCAACACACATTCTGGGGAAAACCAGCGAGCTACCAAACTAAGTATGTCCATTCTGATGCCTCACGAATGGTGTCTCAGTCTGTGATGGAAATGATTTTCTGTCATTGGGTCCATCCTTGCTGCGACCTCTTTGTGACTCCACACAAAAAGTGCAGCAGGTACTTTGCTGTTATCCCCCCATGGGGAGAGTCACCAAGAGATGCTCTAGTCCATGTTTGGCGTTCAGGCCTTTATGCTTACCCCCCTCCCTTTGTTCCCAAATTCTTGCAGAAAGCAGTCAGCTGAAGAGATCAGTAATCCTCATTGCCCCTTTCCTGCCTCTGCAAGTATAGCTCCTCTTCTTACAGTCTCGTCTTGTACTCCAGGGGTACTGGAACCAAATCCACATCTCCAGTGTCTCGCCCATCAGGGATACAATTTCTGAACTTAAAGGCATTCAAACTAACTGCATAGTTTCTCCACTTTCAGTAATGGCTAGACATCACAGGCTTTCTTCCCCTGTATGTACTTTTATTTTGGCTTCTCAAAAAGAATCTACTAAAAAATTGTACAAGAGCAAGTGGAAAAGATTGGTCTTTGAATAATGAACTTGACTCTTTCTTCTGCTCCAGTTTCTGCAGTACTTCAATTTTTAGCAATCCCTTTTAAAGAAGGAGCAAGTTTCTCTATGATTAAACTTCAGCAGCAATTTCTAGTTTTCATTCTGGAGACAGAAATAATTCCATTGGTTTTGTCTAAGTTATGTTTTGAAAGTTAAGCCTTTCTGAAAGGTATTTTTCTTCTAAGACCACAAGTAAAGGATCTTTCACCATCTTGGAATCTAACACTTGTGCTACAAGGTCTAACTCAAAAACCCTTTGAACCTTCAGCTAAAACTGATTTAAAATTCCTTTCATGGAAAACAATTTTCTTAGTAGGCATTACTTCTGAAATGAGAATATCTGAACTCCAGGCTCTTTCCTCAAAAACCTCTTATGTCATTTTCATAAAGATAGGGGTTACCTTACAGGTAAACCCTTTTTTTTTTTTTTACCCAAAGTGGTTTCTGAAAATAACATTAGTCCATTCATTTACCAGTCTTCTTTCCAAAAATTTCAAATAAAGGAGAGCATATGCTTAATCTCCTTGATGTACACAAGACAATTTTTTTTGTTTTTATCTTCACAGAATCAAACAAATTAGAAAGTCAGAACAGCTTTTTGTCTCCTTTTCACTCCAAAAAAAAAACTGTGTTGCCCAGTTTCTAAAGTTACTCTAGTTAAATGGATTACAGATTGTATTTTTTGATTTATTCTCAAGAAGGTATGACCTTGCCAAAACCTCCCAAGGCTCATTCATCCAGATCCATAGCTGCTTCATCTTCTTTTTGGTCAGAAACATTTATTGATGTATGCATTGCAGCCACATGGTGCAATGCTCATACCTAGAAATAGGGCCTCCTTTGGTTCAGCAGTACTCCGGAATATCATTCCATGAAGGCCACCCAAGATCAATGTACCTGGGGACTCTGTCCCATGGCTTGAGAAAGAATGAAAAGGACAACATCAGATTTAAAAGTTATGTACTCACCATAACTAGGCATCTGTGTTGTCCTTTTTCATTTTTCCTCAACTTCCTTCCCATCCATCTTTTCTGAAGAGACCTATTGGATTATATTTGGAACCTGCAGTTCTGTGTTTGAGCCCATCCTTTCTCTGTCCGCTATACCGGTCTGTTTAGCTATAGGGTTATATCGCAACAAACTCAATCTGAGGTAATCCGGATGGAATATTGCATTATGGATAGAAGGAAGAACTTGAGAGCTGGATCCAAGTAATATCCAGAAGCAAGGAGAATCCAGCAAGTATAAATTACTTATCTTCTAATGGTACCCCCCCCCCCCCATCCTGCCAGTCCTTTGTCTTCATAAAATCTGGGTTCCCATGTCTGTGTCCTCTTATAAGCCTAGCTATGTAACCCAAATATGATCCACAGATGTGATTTGTATAGGGGGTGATTCACTTACTACCTAACATCTGTATGGTCATGTCTTTGGATTTGTAAGAAGGGAACTGCTTTGGTGAGGAGACCAAAATTATCTGAATCCAGATTGCCCATTATGTCTTCCAGCTTATTTCAGTCTGTACTACCAGGTGCTTTAGACTTTGCTTGGGGAGCTGTGTGTTTGAGAGTAAAAGAGCAAGGTGTTTGGAACAAAAAAGACCAGACTAAAATACAGAAACAGTAATAAAGGCAATCACCTCCTTTATTCATCTTTGGTCTCCGGGACTCTACGGGTTATTACAGACAACACCACAGTGATGTGATATATAAACAAACAACGGTTCCAGATCATACCCTCTGTTCAGATTAGCTGTGGTAACCAGTGATATAACAATTCAGCACAGTCTTGTGCTACTGGTGGCTGTCAGAGCAAAATATTGTGGCAGACAAGCTTGCAGGACCAGAACAATATTCTCACAAATAAAAACTGAATCAGGGGGGCTTCTAGGATTTGATCCAGCTGTGGAGAACAGCTCAAATAAATTTATTTGCTTTCATTCACAATGAACAACTGGCAAAATTCTCCTCCAGGACTCATTGTAAACAGAGTTGGAAAACAGTTACATTCTCATTTCCTTGGAAGAAAATGTTCTTGCATGCACTTCCACCATTTTCACTGAGATCCAGGGTCACTCTGAAGAGTCAGGAAGAGTCTCATATTAATTAAACCATCTGTTATCTCAAACATACCCATCCAACCACCTTCTTTTAGTTTTCATATCCATCATCTGTATGTAAACATATCCCTAGAGCACATACCTTTCTGTAATAAATCACAGAATAACATTAACAATCTTAAATCCATCCTCTGCTTAATAGACTGGTCATAAATTCAAAATTCATCTGATCCTAACACTGCTGCAGAACTACTCACCACTGTGCCGACTGATCTGCAAAACTCCTGCTTCCTAGTAATCTAAACACTGTACAAAACTAAAATTAACAATTGGTTAACCTATGAGCTTAAAGTTCTTCTACAATGAAGAGACAAGGCATGGAATTCTTGGAAAGCACTTCCTGCTACTATAAACAGTGCTAAACCCAGTTACACAAACTATATTAAAAGTCACCTGATGAAGTCATACCAAACCTCACTAATGAAATCAACCAAAAACTTCTGGAAAGAGGTCAACTGTATTACAGGACAGAAGGGCTTTCCTTCCATGCGTTCCACATCCTCTCAACTTTCTGCCTCTGATTTCCTTTTACATTTCAGCAACCTTCCCATCCCTTTCTCTAGCCAATTCCAAAGTGCATCTGCCACTCCCATCTCCCCTCCGTACATCCCTTCATTCAACTTCAGAACTTTCACTTCCAAGGACATCCAACCACTGCTTGAACAGATTAAACTTAATGGCCCCCAGTGCAGAAAGCCTTAGTCTATGGTTTATTTATCATTGTAGCGATGTCATAACTCTCTGGACACTGAGACAACATTCTTCTTTGATTGGACAAAGGCCTAATTACTGGTGCCATTTTTATTGATCTCATCAGAGCCTTTGATCTTGTCCATCATTCAAGTATCCTAGACCATCCCACTGATATTACCTGTCTAACTACTTAAGGATCTATTCTGACACCTCTCTCTTTTTTATCATCAACATTAACAAACTTCCTTTTGACTTTTCCCTTCTTTGTCTCCTGCTTTATGCTGATGACTTGCCCCTATTCCACTCCAGCCACACATACCTGTTGAACTCGAACTTAAGGCTGATTTTTATTCTCTTATTCGATGAGTCAGTGATAAACAAGTGCTACCAAACTCCTCTTAAAAAAAAAAAAAAAAAAGCTTTTTGGTACTTTACAAAAGCTCATATCTGTACCCGCAATGGTGGTGCTGCGGTAGCGTTGTCGCCTCACAGTAAGACACTGTCCGGTTCGATTCTCAGCTAGAGCATCTTCTGCGTGGAGACGTGCATGAATGGGCATACCTTCGTTGAAGGGTGTGCGTCAGGTCTGGCAAGCCGGTACGTAAAAATCAACTGCCAGTCATTAGCGGACCGGAGTTCCGCTGTGGCGACCCCTAACCGGGGAAAAAGCCGAAAGACACAAACAAACAAACAAAAGCTCATATCTGTCTCCAGGCTTCTCAAAGTCCTTGGTTGTCTTAACACTATCGAAAATGTCACTTCATTCTAATACCTAGGGATCTGGCTGGACCCCTTCCTGAATTTCCAACTCCACCTGGACTATACACAGAAAAAATTAACTCTCTTCTATTCTGGCTAATAGGATCTCCCCTTTTCTATCCAGAACTTGTAGAAATGTCATAGGTACAGCTAGAATATTGTATCCTTATAATTGCTGCAGCCATTAAAAGAAATAAGTCTGCCACTCAGTTCATTTCAAATGCCATTTGCAGATTTTCTCCCCAGGAAATGAGCACAACTGCAAAACCACTGAAAAAGCTAACTGGCTACATGTGAAACAATGTGTTAACTTTCTACTTGCCTCTCAACTATTTAAACTTAACAAGAATGATACCTTCCCCCCACTAGCTTCCAACTATTCAGATATGCACCAGAATGCTACCTTAGAAATCTTAACTGCTCGGGTCATCACCTCCAACTTCCCCAAAAATAGGCTTCACTGCACAAACTGTGCTTTTTCATTGGTCCAAAACTGTGAGAAACTCTCCCTTCTCTTGAAGACCCTTTTTCTTACCCCAGTTTCCGATTAGAAGTAAGCATATTTCAAGATACTAGGAAAATGCAACTGCTATTGCTCTGGTCATATAACTTGACCTGTTTATTCCCTTCTTCCCTCTTCATATCTTACTCTGACTCTACTTTTGTGATTCTTTCAACATGCCCACTCTGATTTCCACTCTGTGTATAATCTATGTATATATTGTGTTTTTTTCAGTTACTCTGTATAATGTTTATCTATTGCCTTTATACCCTCAAGCCACCTATGGTATTCACTTTGTATATAAAGTATGCATATATTGTGCTTTGTCCTTTAGTCTGTATGTAATTTCTTGTACGTGTGTTTACCCAAGGCTGAGACTGAAGTAGGTCCGCTGCATCAATGCTCTACCCCAATTAACAAATTCAAAGTAAAATAAATGTAAACTTCTATGAGAGACTAAATGAGAACTTATAAAAAAAATAAGCTCAGCTAAGTCTACCAGATGAAAAGCAGAAAGTGGGTGGTGTAACCTTAAAATGTTTATTTATTTAGTTAATTTATTTTTTAAACAAAGGTGTATACTAAGCTAACAACCACTAGGGCTTTCATAAATCTAGCCATACAATCCAAACCATGTATCCCACAAGTTATTGTGCTTTAAATGTTATTCTAAAGGATGTATGTTAGCATGGCCATGATTAATGGTTTTCTTTGTCCACCAGAGACATAAATAATCAGACCTGGGGTGAAGCTTTGATTTCCCATCTAGTGGTCTAAGTTATGCTTGAATAGGGTTAGGGAAGGGCTCTGCTTCACGTGAATTGTCAGTCTGTTCCAGAGAATGGGAATTCTCTTAAAAACATACCTGTCCCTCCAGTTTGTCCTATTTATGTCATAAGCAGAGTTTAGGTCCTTAGATCTCATAGTTCTGATGCTCTTCATTGTGCAGGTATGTAGATGGTCAATCAGAGTTGGATCCAAGGATGCACTGTATGCCAGGAATAGATCACCTCTTAGCAGTCTGTAGGAAACCGACTATAGAGGAAGGGCTTTGAGGTGATCTGTATAGGACATTGTGCTTATTCTCTGTATTCTTTTTTGTGAGGAACTTCTGTGGACATTCTAATTGTTGCATGTGTCTGGTCGGTACATATCAAAAGGGATGTCATACTCTCTGATGGTCTAATGAGGGCCAAATACAGTGTCATGATGACCTCCCTGGACTTAGATGCCATCTTACAAGTTGAGTGATATAGAATGACTTTATTACTGCTGGATCTACTCTTAAGGGTGTTTTATGGATGAGGTAGTTTTCCAGACTGACTGAATTCCCCAAAGGTACTATTATACATTTCTTGTAAATGAGTTTTGACCCATGGCTTTGACATCAGTCATTTGTTTCCATTAAACCTTCCTGTAAGGTGTTAGTATCTTGTAGGAATTCTATGACTTCTCCTAGTTTTAACAATTTTTATACACAGCTGTTGCCTGTACAATCTACTAAGTTGCATGCGGGCTTTCTCTTTACTAACTTTACCTTTGTAAAGTGTAAGAATGTGTATGTATAACTGTAACTACTGTTTGTTTATAAATGTAAATAGAAATGCAACTACACTGTGTTTGACTGGACCTTAGTATAATGCAATGTAAGCAAATGTAGCTTTTCTCCCTCGGCCTCCTCCGCAGATGGGTATTACACAGTTGGACTTCCCTAGTAAATGAAGACAAATAAATAAATATTAGTTTGCAGTTGTCTGATGACTTGGTCACCAGAGGTCCTTGAACACTGACCTTGACTTCCAAGAAATAGATGCCAAACAGGAAAAGAAACTGCACAGAACCCTGATGGACTTTGATAGTGACTGGTCTCTTTTTGTAGGTGGTGTCTCCACTCCTAACCACTTGGGTTCTATCTGTGAGCCAGCTGGCTGTCTAGCATGTTACATAACGGGATTATGCCCAATTCTGTGAGTTTGTCTACAGTGCCCGCATGGAGTGTTGTATGCCTTAGCCAGGTCAAGGTAGTCATCACTATCTTGCCTTCATCCTTTACCTTGGTGACCTTCTCAAAAAAGTCCACCAGGTTTAGTAGGTATGACCTGCATTTGACAAAACCAAACTTGTGGGGGTCTAGTGTCTGAAGGTTTCCAACGTCATTGTTAATCATATCTGTAGCTGTGCATATCAGACTAATGAATCTGTAGATTCCAGGATATGTTGATGGTCTACCTTGTGTAGAGGAATGATCATTGCATTCCTCCATTCATGTGGCACAAAGCCTGTTATAGTTGAAAAGTGTTTCCAGTGGCCCTGCTAGGTCATATTTCAGGCTACTAAGGAGACTTCCTGGAATACTGTTGGGGCCCACTGAGGCTGTGTTCTTGGCCTTAGACAATGCAGCTAGGACTTGCTCCCTGTTAGTTGGAGGGGTTATGTTAAATGATATTTCCTGGGAGGTGGCTCAGTGAGTTTGGGGGGGGGGGGGGGGTAATGTTTGAGCTTAATTTGTCAGACAGTTGAGTTGCTATATCTCATGGCTTCATGAACATGGCTCCATTTACAACCAATTTGGCATACTGTGCCGTCTTTGAGGTTTCTGACGTAACTAAAGAAAAAGAAAAGGTCAGCACCCAACTCCTGTGACATAGGCAGTCCTAATTAGATTTTATTTCAAAGATGAACAGCAAAAAGCATAACTGTACACCAACATGGTTGTACCGGTTTCGGCAAACCTTCCTCAGCAGCCAAACATGACTTGTTACATCATGTTTGGTTGCTGAAGGTTTCTAACCGGCTCATGTTGATGTACGGTTATGCTATTGCTGTTCTTTGAAATAAAAACTGATTAGGATTGCCTATGTCTGAGTAACTGACCTTCTTTTTTGGCTTGGATTTTGGTTTTTGGTCGTGCACATGCCGTTCGTGCAGGAATGCGGTTTGGACTTGTAACTAAAGAAAGCCTTATGATTGTTGGCCAGGGAAGTTATTTTTACCCCAAAAATCTTTCTTGTACTTATTTAGTCCTCTTAGTTGCCTGTTCAGTTTGATGAGAGTGTTTTTATCTTTTTGGGTGTTACTGTTCCTGATTTTAACTGCGACTTCTTTTTTTTCTTTTGTTGTACAACCTCTTTAATTTTAAATTCCACCAGGGTATTTTGTTTTGGGCTTCCTTCTGGTAGGTACAGCAGCCTCTAATCTACCATCAGCATGGTTGTACAGACTTTCTGTGATCAGTTCCCCATTGGCTGCTATGTTATCTATGTTTGGAGAAGCTTGGAATTGAGAGATTCTATCTTAATAAAAGGTAGTTTGCCTTGTAATAGTTTTAGTTACAGGTTTTACTAGGGTTACAGAGTTAATTTTTATTTCAAAGGAGACTGCTTTGTGCTCTGACCTTACCAGAGAAGGCATGACACTGTATTTTATATGGTATCCTCTCATATTTGTGAGTACCAGGTCCGATATGTTTGTACCTCTACTGGATGTGTGCAATATCTGATCTTGGCCGTTTCTGTTTACAAAGTCCAGGAATTTCTATGTGCTAATTTGGGGTTGTATAGGATTCCCAGTCTATAAAAGGGTAATTAAAATCCCCCATGAGTATGGTGTTTGGTTGAATAGTGAGTATCTCCAGTAGGTCTAAGTATGAGTTACGGGTTTCCTGGGACATAAAGGGTGACCCTCAGCTTGGTAGGATATGATACAGGACTTTGTCTGTGGTAATCTGTACACAGAGAAGCTCTAGTACGTTGTCCTGTTTAACCAACTTAGATATACTTGTTACTAATTTAGTACAAGACACCTCCACCCTGTCTGTGTAGTTACTGGTTTAAAGGTGTGGAAGGCACTGAAACCTTGCACTGCTGGAGTTCTCTCTGTGGCTTTAGACAATGTCTCTGCTACCGAGCAGATGTCTGCATTCTCCAGAGTAAGGAGAGTGCTTGAAATGAATGGTGCTTCTTGTTTAGACTCCTGGCATTGAGCAGTATCACCTTTAGATTCCCATGAGTTGATTTTGCTATGGTGGAATGTTTATCAATTTGGCATTACATAAATAAGGCTGTAATGAGGAGGACAGTGTTTTAGCCAATATTCAAAATCCTAGAGGCTATAGGTGTAGACTATCCTTGGCAAAGTAACATTGTTTAACTATATTTTGCTATGCTGACCAACGTTGTATCCCCATAGTATGATACTAGAAACTAAGCCAGTTATTAAAGTCAGTCATTTTTTGTTAGTGTTGTGGCATTATCCTTGTTGAATGTAGAATGCTGCTCAAAGCTAGGCACAAACCAGACTGTGACAGTCTGTGAGCTTGAGTTCGTGTGCGCATGTGTAACTTGAAGGATCCTGTCTCCTGATAAGCAACTGACTGTTATTTTCTCTCTTTCCAGCCTGGTGAGTGGGGCATCAGTATGTCGCACAATGGAGTCCACTATGACTAGAGTCCAGGATAGTGATGACTTGCCTTATGGGTTTTTTAGTTGAAGATTCAGCAGGGTGGTGGTGTTTTGATTGTTTTTTGGTTTGCTGAAGGTAATGTTTGCAGATGGAGTATCTGGGAGGCCTTTGGGGTTTGGGAAGATTGCATTTAAGTGCCTCAGTGTAAGTTGGTCTATGAGAGAGATGTGCACTGTGTGCGATGTGTAGTGTGTGTGTATTTGACAATCTGATCTTATTCTGTGTACTTGTATGCGAGAGCTTTGCCTCCAGTGGCATTGTATTTATACAGTTCTCGCATACTCTGTCACTTTAAGGATTAAATGGTTGTCGGTGAACATGAGACAATTGCTGCATTGTTTCAAGATACTCATGTCCACTGAACTGGGTTTGGAGAAATTGGGAAGGTGCATGTCCATGATGTTGGGTACTTTTATTAGGTGAATTGCAAGGGTGTGGTGTGCAGGTGGCTAAAAAGAGGGAAACTAAGGGTACTTTTGGGACTAGACCAGGCAGTATAATAATAAATTTAAGGTGCAGTGCTCTTCATGAGCAAACTAGGGTCACTATGCTTCTCCATGTGCTAAGAAGTTTCTCTACAATCCCCAAGTTACTGGTTACAGTTTGAAGTAGTTCTACAGGAAAAATTTACCTTCTAGGTACCACTATCCATGGCACTGCTATACAACACTGCCCAATGTGCAGCTCTGTGCAAACATGCCAAATTTATATAGGCACTAAAATCACAGAATAATTACTAATAAGCCCTCTGTCCCATGAACGGCTACACTCAGAGTCCTTCATGTGCGTTTCCCAACTGTGATATAGCAGGCTACCACCTACTGCCACTAGGTGAATAAAAAGTAAAAAAAACATACACACACCCAAAAGTACTATGTGCAATGTTATCCCAGTAATTTAAACAGCTAGCTAGTTACTGCTAATAAGGTGATTTAAGGCAAGGAAGACTAACAGCAAGGCGAAATAAGGCACAAGTCTTACAGCAGTGTCAATTTAAAATGCATTGGAGACCATTTATAATAAGAGAGGTATCTCACTAGCAATACTGGTTGTATGGGTGGGCTCTCAGTATTTGGATGCATGGAAAACAGTGAGAGGGAAGAGGTATTTAAATGGCTTGTACAATTGACAATAGCTGTGAAGGGGGATGTTTTGGTTGTCAGATTACCATAAGGGGCAGAAATAGAGAGAATGGCTGTTTAAAACCACAACAGTAAAATGCAGGAAAGGCAGGAGAAAATAAAGGCAAGAAATTCACTTATCTGATGTAGAAATACTCAATAGCTAGATTCTTTTGTTTAAAAATGTAGTCAGGAAGGCCTGCAATTGCAGGTAGACCACAATAACCAATAATAGATAAAACACACAGTGATATTTAGAATTAAGGAACTAAAAGCAATCCAATCCAAAAGTAGATCTGTAACAAATCATTTCAAACTTGATACCCTGTCCTGTAAAATACAAGCTGTTCTCCCACTGTTGGTATGTATTTACTGCTAGAACCTACTTGACTAGTTTCAACAAAGCTGATTTTTGCCAAGGAACAAAAATGTGCTTACCGTTAAAACAATAGGAAGGTTAACTGTTGTAAGACAGAGATTTACTTATCTCGTGTAGAGGTACTCTGCTAGATTCTTTTCTTTAAAGATGTATCCAGGAAGTACTCCCAGTGCAGACAGGCCACAATAGCCAAGTAACTTACTAGGAATTAATGTGAATGGATCACCAGTGAGCTCAATATGTCCTGTTTTGTTAGGACAGAGGGATAAAACCCTGACTATGACCCAGGTTACCTGAGTTTGAATAGTGGCTCTAGTTGTCTGTTGAAGCTGTCCTAAGGTAGATAGGTTTTCTGGGGTGGGGGCAGTTCATGTGATGCTTCAGTTCCTTGGAGGACGTGGCACAGCATTACATGATCTCCACCATACAGGTGTGCATCCTGCTTGCCAAACTGTGAATGCAGTAGTCATCATCTCCTGTGAATGGTAACATGCACTATCATGGGAAAGGCATAGTGGCATCTGTGTTGGTGACATTGGTCACATGTCCCCATATTCAGGGGAGGGTTTAGGGCTGTAACAGAAAAAACTTCCTTAATGAGATGCCAGAGGAGGGCATTGGTCACTTCAGTGGCTGCTTGCATGATGCCCCCCTTTGGAAGCATCACCTCCATGCTGGGGAATATCTAGTGTGGGGTCCAAATGAGTTCAAGTCAGCTAATTCCACCTAATACGTGGCTTCTCAGCGCTTCTGTGGATCACTAGTGATATCTGCATTGCTTACTGTACTTAGTTCCTTGTTTCACTTGAAAGAAAGTTACTGTTTGTCGTTTTTGCATTTAGTTACTTGTAACACATTGCACTCAAGTTACCTGGCACTTGCTCACTAAAGCAATTATATAAGTCAGCACAAAAATTAAAAACACTACACCCTCACTCCCCACTGGCCCTTGTTTTCAATTATTAAGGAATTCCCAATATTATTCTAGCATGTCCAAAGGTCAGTTGTCAATCTCCTCTCCGGTCCAGCGGGTGAATCTGGGAATCTTGAGGCAATGTTATAACTGCCTCATGTACACAGACAACCCTCTCCTCCTCCCACATAACACAAATACTTGCGAGAGATGCAGCTATTTAGCCAAACTGGAGGCTGAGCTCTCTCAACTCAGGACTGGCAAGACCAGACAGGAGGAGAAGGCAACTACACACACCACAAAACCAGCCTCACATAATGCTACCACACCACTGAATCAAACACATAAACACACAAAGACATATTTGGAGGCTCTGAGTAAAAATGTACCTAAACAGCAGAGGCCTCCAAAGCAGACACCCAAACAACTGCTACCTCAAGACACCCCACAAGCAACACATAAACCACAAAAGCAGTGTACAAAGCAGTCACAGCCCTTAAGGCCAAATACAACACCAAACATACTTGTCATAGGTGACTCCATAGTCAGACACACTGACGCCCCACTCACCAGGCTGAACAAGGAGAGGGTCACAGTAAGCTGCTTATCGGGTGCTAGAATCCGCCACATAACACAAGCACTCTGGTCACTCCACGGCAAGTACAAATATGACACAGTCATTGTCCATGCTGGTGTGAACGACCTGAGATGTACCTCCCTGGACTACATGAAAAGAGACATAGAGGAGCTCTCTGATTATGTAGCCCAGGCAGGTATGACCCTGACCCTGAGCAGTATCCTTCCTTCACCAAGAATGATGCCACAATATAGAGACAAGATGATCAGCTTTAACAATTGGCTTAATGTCTGGTGTCATTCAAAGGGATCCAGTGTCTGTCTGCCCGGGGTGGCATGCTTGACAAAGCCACGCTGCTGAGGGCGGCTTGCACCTGTCACCCTGGGATTCGGATATTGGCTAAGGCTCTTGCCACCCCATAGTGCCTTTTTTAGGCAAGACTCAAATTCTAAACCTACCACCCTAGAAAACAAAAATGGGAAGAAACTGAGGGTAATGCTGCTCAATGCCAGAAGTCTAAATCTCAAAATGCACACACTCGAGGCCCTTCTCAGTATGGAGAACATTGATGTCTGTGCTGTAACTGAAACCTGGTTCAAGGCTCCTGAGAGCACCCGGGCACTATTACGTTTTACCTCATATCATGCGTTCCGGCCCCAAAACCGGACCACACCACAAAAGGAGGGTTGTATCCATATTCATAAAGGATACCCACACCTCCAGGTTGGTAACAACGCAGCTTGGAAACCATCCAGGTGCAACTAACCATAGGCAAAACTGCTCTACAAATTGTAGCATGCTACAGGCCACCCTCTCAAACTCAGGAACCCCACACAGCCTTCCTGAAGACACTGGAGGGTATAAATGTATCTCCAAACACCATCATATTGGGTGACTTCAACTACCCAAATATAGACTGGGAACATTACTCAAGCCCTAACTTTCTAGCCCAACGGCTCCTGGAGTTCATAAATTCAAATGCCATGGAACAGCTAGTCACTGTTCCCACGAGAGGAGAAAACATACTAGATCTCATTATCACAAACATGGGGACAAAATGCTCCACACGGAAGTATATCCTCATTGGTGAGATCTGATCATAAACTAATCTCACTGGAAATCCACATCCCGCCCCACCCCAAACAAAAAGACCACAGTGAAGAACTTCTCTAAAGCAAACTTCACACTACTCAAGACTGGTGTGGTATCCTTCAAGGCCCCTGAGCCAGTGGAAACCACAACCCAAGCTCGGAAGCCCTTACAAATGCCTTCTATGAACACTTCCAGGACTGCATGGATCAGGCAATCCCAAATAAAACCAAGACTCTTTCCACAAAGAGCAATCGTCCAGTCAGGTGGACCCCAGCCATTTACAAACTATACAATAAGAGGAGAAAGATATTACATGATAGAACAAAATCCATAAAGAAGTCACCCTGATCATTATTAGTAAAAGATCTGAGCACTCATAAAATCAACTAAGGCTAATTTCGAGAGAAAAATTGCCATGGCTTCAAGAGACAATCAAAAGGCCTTTTTCAGCTAAGTTAGGAACCTGGTTAGAAACTCCCAGATATGCTCAGAATTAGTCCAAAATGATACAAAAATCACTGAACCCACAGACATTGCCAACATACTGGCAGACAGGTTCAGTGCAAACTTCACCCCTCTCCCCTAAAGGAGAGATAACTATCCCAGCAGAGTGTAGCCTCCCAGACATCTCAAATGCACAGGTGAAAGCTGCTCTCTCTAAAGCTAAAAACACAGCATCAATGGGACCGGATGGTGTCCCCGGCTGTGTGCTACACGAGCTAAATGAGGAATTAAACCCGCACATAAGGCAGCTGTTTAATCTCAGCCTTACCACAGGATACGTGCCCAAGGAGTGGCGTACGGCAACTGTGGTCCCACTCCACAAAGGTGGTGCCTCTACGGACTTTCCGCCCCATAAGCTTAACAAGTCTAGTCTGCAAAGCTATGGAGAGGATCATAATGGAGCTCATAAACAAAGATATAGGGGACTTGCAGACATTGGACCCGACCCAGTTTGGCTTCGTCAAGGGCAGATCATGCCTTTTGAACTTGGTCGACTTCTTCGAAACAGTCACCAAGGCCATTGATGAGGGAAAGGCAGTCCATACAGCCTACCTTGACCTTGCAAAGGCCTTCGATACAATACCCCACTCGGGTATTGTAGAAAAACTTACCAGCTTAAATGTAAACCCATATGTCACAAGATGGGTTGCAAACTGGCTTAAGGACAGAACCCACAGGGTTAGAGTTGCTGGTGCTATGTCAGACTCAAGCCAGTCACAAGTGGTGTCCCACAGGGCTCGGTCCTTGGCCCCTATTGTTCGGCATCTACTTCTCAGAAGTACAGGCCAACATGGGAGGACTTTGGCTGACAAAGTTTGCAGGCGACTGCAAACTGGGCGCCATAGTGGAAGGTGCATCGGACACGGATATCCTTCAGAAGGGACTCACGGAAACAGATAGCTGGTGCCAGAGCCATGGCCTGAAGTTAAGCGCCAAAAATGTATAGTCATACCCTTCGGGAAAAACAGGTAACCCCAAGCTACCATATAGGTGGCAATCCACTAAGCACAGAAGAGGTTATCAGGGACCTGGGGACCCAGGTTGACAGTGGCCTTTCTTTTGACACTCACGTTGCTAAAGTAGTTAGAAAGACCTTCTACATTGCCCACCTGATCATGAAGGGATTCACATCCAGATCTAGTGAGGTCATTGTTCCCCTGTACTCTTCACTTATCAGACCAATGATCGAGTACAATGCCCCATTCGGGATGCATCTCACCCGACATCTGCAGCAATTGGAGAGACCCCAAAAGTTCCTCACCAAAAGGATAAAGGGACTCCAAAATCTGTCATATGCTGCCAGATTGAAGAAACTCCAGCTCTATTCAGTTGCATACCGTCTGCTCAGAGGTGACATGTGCCTGACATACAAAGCTATGTCCAACCCGGAATTAATGGACATGCTCCACCTCAAAAAATCCAAATCCACCAAAACCACTAGAGCAAGCGACTTAAACCTTAGCACGGATATAAATAGGACGTGCTGGAGGGATAGATTTATCACTCAGAGACTCCCTATGCTGTGGAATAAAATCCCGGTCCATGTGAGGCAGAGCACCTCGCTGGCTCTGTTCAAGAGAAATCTTGACCTGTGGATGGGAGATCGTAGGTTTATCCCGGGAATCATCTCTGTGTCACTGCTGGACAGAGGCACAACAAACTAATGGGCACAGTATTTTTTCATATAAGGGGTGGTGTAAGCCACAAAAATTTGGGCTAGGCTTATAAATGCCTTAGGGCAGATAGCCTAGTATAAACCTATGAAACTATATATCTCCTGAAAACTACTGCCCATACTGTTATCTCATATTGCTCATAATTATTACACATTCTGTTTTGCCAGAAATGAGTCCATGCTAAAAATAATGGTTTGTGGATGGAATACCCATTTTTTTTTTGGCAAACTGGGCTTCTAAAAGAAATGTTACACACACACACACAAAGTGATGATATCATTCCATGGGAGGCAGTGTGGGCAAGCAAAGTAGAGCAAACAGAGTGCTGTAGTACAAGAGGCAGTAGCCTTCTGTTAAGGAGCCAAAGAAAGGCAAAGAAGTCCCTAACTGTCTGAAGACAGCAGCCCGATTCTCTGTGGAGCAGAAAATCACAAAGTTTTTTTGTCTTTTGTTTTTCTTTGTGTATTTTTTTGAAAGTTATTGTGCTATAATGTATGAAGTTTTTCTTGTAACAGTCTGGTATTCTTCTGAAGTGAGAGTGACTTGCAGTGCTCCAGGAAACAACAGATAACACACACAAGCATAAACAGTGGTTTCTACACTGTAATTTATATTGCTTCCATGTTTGTGATTTTATCTGAATGACACTTTTCATTGAGTAACATGCTAATCCTATGCCCCAAGCAACTTCCTGCTGCTAACTTGCAGATGGAATGATCTCATCACACTGATGCCTGGCACAGAAGTTGATAGCAATGCATGTCAGGTGGCTGTGAAGAAACTTATCGCAACAGTAAGTGCAAAAAATTATAGCTGAACACGATCTTTAGGCTATTACCTTTAGCCCAGATACAGTCTTTTAGGGACTTCAGTATGCTGTTTGAAGGGAAAGTTATTATTTTTCAGAATATGTATTAAACTTGTCAGGACAGTGTTTGGTGCAGGGGCTGTGATTTAGTTATCATTCAGGACAAGCCTTTTTTGTATTACTTGTTAAATTACAGATACAGCAATGAAGGTAGGTGTGTGTGTTTGTCTCTCTCAGAGAGAGAGATGTATGGTCTGATAATGCTCCTCATTTCATTGGCCACTATGAGGGCATCGTTTTGGTGTCCCACTCACAGCTGATAGAGAGACATGAGGTTGGTGGATAGAAGCTTAATTCTTACTTTGGTACAGTGCCACTACCCACATTGATTTGATTTTATTTCATCTTGTGTTAATATCACTGTGCTTAGAAGACTAATGCAAGTGAAACTGAGTGTTAGTAGTTCAGCAGTTGGCCCATTTAACTTTAATGTTGGAAGATTAAAAGGCATTGGATTTTATTCCCACACCAAGTGCCTCAATTAATTTTCTGCCATTAGTGCAGAGGACAGAGGCTATAAGCTGTTAACAAGCTTTCAGAAGTCCAGGATTTGATTCTGTAAGCCTCCATTTCTCTACTGCAGTATGTATGTATGTATTTATTTAACATTTGATTACCGGGAAAGTCTGACTGGGTAGGAGCCCATTTTTGGCACAGGCCCAGGTAGAAATGCTCCAGAGTATTATAAAACATTAAGAATAATCATTTTACAGTCTTTACAATAATACAAAAAAACAAAAGCAGTTTAAATGTCAAACAAGCCAGGCAAGAGTCAAACCTACAGTCTTCTGATCCGTAGTCAGATGCATTAGCCATTGTGCCACTTGAAAGTTATATCCCTTAGGAATAGGGACAGCAATTGAATGTCCCAAAATATCTTTGTTGTTCTTGACTATAAAAACAGAAGGGCCAAAAAACTATGATGGGAATATAGGACTAGGTTTCTTAAGATCCTCATCGATCAATAGCTTAGGGAAGTACCCATAAACTTTGTCCTGTAGTCATCTGGATTCACTTTGCCTCCACTTGCATGTAGTGCAAGTCACCTAGCAACACCAGTGTTTCAGGGCAGCACACAAAAAGGCACTTGTGTATGCCGGACCCCCCAGAATAGATATATATATATATATATATATATACCAGCTGCTCGATAAATGTGGTATATTCGTGCATTCTTGTGTACCCCACTCCCTTGTAAATTCAACAGGTGACATCTGTAGAACTCACACCAAACATGCAAATGAATAAGTCACTTAACTAGATTGTGCTCTGGGACAATTGGGAAACTGGGTGGTGGTAGAGTATTGGATGTTGCCATTTATTCACCTTATCCTTTCCTGAGGGGCAGTTAGCAATGTACTTGGAGTGCCACTTAAAAGGAGTTTAAGATTAGTTTATTTTGGAGGTAGTAGATGTGAGTAATTTTAGTAGGAGGTGGACTGTATCTGTGAGGGTCTGCCAGGAAAATGGTTTTATTGTAATGCTGAATTGGCCTTCATGGCCAGTTTTAAAAAAAAAATGATGTAATCGTCAATGGAAGAAAGGTATATTGTTTCTATTCTGCGTGAAATCTAATTTTAGTGGCTGCTTTGTCACCTACTGAAGTTAAGGAATGGCTTCTTTGATTACCAGCCTGGTTTTGAAGGTACATTAGTTTTGTTTTGTGATTAAAATCACTTCTTTTGGATACTTTGGCATGAAAAGAACTTTGAAACCATTTGCTGCCATTGGCAAAACTGAATAGTTTTAAAACCTGACCTTATTTTAATGAGGTGACATTATAGTTTAAGTAACAGTACAGGTTTTTAAATATTTATTATGTATGTAACTGCACTACTGAATACAGTATTTATTATTTTTGATTGTTTTTGTATTATTTTAGTAAACTTTGGCTTTTTTGAAATGCTGACTGCGGTTTCAGAATATTTAGTTTGGTTTAGCAGTCAATATAACCAGTCATAATCTTGTGTTTAGAACATAAAGCTGTACTAAGAACACAGTAAAGGCCATGGCTTGTCACTTGAAATACTACTGAAGAATAACTGAATGCCAATATAATATATATTTGGATTAAAGGCACGTACATTTTTAGTGTACTGTAGTGGTACAGTTGGCTCACTCATGACACAGCTTGCTTTTCTGTCTTCAATGGCACACATTCAGAACTACATGAAGGCAGAACACATGCAAGCATTCTGCGCTTGAGTTTTGTACCAGTTAGTTATTGAGATTACATCAGTGAAGAGCATGAGTTATACAAAAGGTTGTGCACAGTAATTTCAAAGGTCCAGAGAATGGACCCATCAGATTACATTAGTGTATTTGTATAGAGTGCGGAGTCTCCTAGAAATGGCAGTGGTTTGTTAAAATGACACCTAAGAATGAAGCACTGTTGATTGGTAAGTAATTCTTAGGTGAGTCACTGGAATCTGCATTCCTCCAAACCTGTATAAAGACTATGGGATGTGCATGAGAAGCTGACAGTTGTGGAATGCATTGTGAATTTGCCAGTCAGTAAGTACTTCACAGCACAGCTTCTCCCTCTTTTTCAAATGATACAAGTAAAAACTTTATACACAGTAGTCAGCAGTATAAATTGCATAAAAAATTAAAAAGTTTCTGCTCCTGCTCCCTGAAAATAAAAGTTGAAATAAATAGCTATGTAGCTGGTTCAATCCTTGGGTTGGTAGCACATGGATACTCTTCGCTCTGTTATCTTGTATATATGTTTTGACTGGATTAATTCCATTAAAATGTCATCAATATACGCAAAATTTGATATTAGTTGAAAGGTCTGAAAATGGCATCTGACTGCCTACAAACTTTCTTTGCACACCAGTTTATTAACTTATTAGATTCTTTTTCTTTATGTAGAATTTGATATTGGAAAAGAAGAATTACTGTATTTTCATTCCTTGCCATTCTAATACTTGCATGCTCTTATTTATGTTAGTGTTCTACTAGTTTAAAGTGTCAGTGTATAATTTATTTTGCTTTGGTTTTGTTGAACATACAAATTTTATCCATTAAGTAAAGTGCATCAGTAAAAAGTATGTCATTTAGTTAGTGTATAATTTAGCAATTTTTCTTCACTTTTGTTACACGTGGGCTTGTTTGAATTTCATCCATTTTGTAAAGAGCTTTAATGTAAAGCACTGTAACATGACTTGAGTTCAGAGTGGGATGACTTCCATGCTGGACACTGAAGTTGTGGTTCATCCACCTAGTTTGGGAGGTGAAGGCCAATGGACTTCCACTGTTTTCCCACAACTTTTATTTTTACAGGGAGGTTTATGGGGGCTGAAACTGGGGATTGCCTGTCAGCATTAAGAAATACTAAAAATGTAAATATTCAGAAGAAAATCCTTAAAATTACATTAAAATCTCCCTCTTGTGAAGTTAGTTCTTAAGCAGTCAGTTCTGTCCTTAAAAAATTATGTAACAGCATTAGTGGCTGACTTTATTTCTCCTACTCCATCCATTTTATTTCCAGTTATTTTACTGTGGATGTCCATGAATCGGATATTAGCTGGGAAGATGCCCAATCCAAAACCATTTGCGTCATAGCAGGGAGCAGATGCCCAAAGTCAGGTGTTTCACATGTGAGGCTTCAGTTTTTATTGATTAGAAAATAATTTGCTGCACTATCTATCTTTAGGGCTGTCCTTAGACGCTCTAACTCTTTAAAGTTATAGAAAAGAAATGCAACAGGGAACCTCCATCATCTTCATGTTCTGAAGGAGACATTATCAGCTTATATAGTCTCGTGTTGTCTTTGTTGGGTGCAACACACTAGAAGAGGATGAGGACTTCTTGTCTGTGGGTCTGTCCAAGAATATGTTTCCTTTGGAGACACTAGAAGTTGAATGAAGCAACCTTTTAAGTGGTCTCCTAAAATGCTCTCTTACCCCCCCCCCCCAAAAAAGAGGTATAACCTTCCCGAAGTTTGATGCCCTAAACTTCTTACCATACCCTCATTTACAAGCTTGCTTGCAAATTTTTCCATCATTTTTCAAATCCCACTTGTGTGGGTTCCCATTTTTTTTTTAAATACTAACCTTTCCATAAGGTGTTGCAGTCTCAGAGCTGATTGTTATGGTTGGGGGTTTTATGAGCTCCCACTCGGAGCTGAAGTTTGTAATTTCGCCTCTTTTAATTATGACTTTTATTAAAATAGAATATCCCACAGTCAACACTAGAATAATGGTACTCTGTCATCTCCAAGCTTTCACGATGCAAGGTTTAAGCCAGATATGGCCATAGCTGCACAAAACCTGTTAGGTTTGAAGCAGTGTTTTAGGGGAGCATAATTACTTGCATGGAAATTCAGCTGCTGATCCTACAGCCATTGAACTTAAACCACAATAAGACCTTCTATTAGCTTTGTCTTAAGAGCATTGCCACCTTAAAAAGATAGCAAGCTGTTAAGAGTTGGTAAAAAAAAAATAAATAAATAAATATTCAGCATCTCCCATAGTTAAGATTTGTCTAAGGTCATGTTAGCAGCAGGTAAGATGCATTGCTTATGAATGCCTACTTTAGAGCTGCTTCTGTTCTTTTTTTTATTTACAAGGCATGGCTGACTTGGGTCGGAATAAGAAGCAACTCTTTCCAGAGAATGTTAAGGCTGAATTGGAGATTGGGGTTCTTTCCCCCTTTTTAAAAACTTTCTTGGGGTTCAAGAAAACACCTGTTTTCAGAAAAAGGTTTCTTTTTAACCAAAAAAAATTAAAAAAAGGAGAAAAAGGGGGGTTAAAGGGCCAAAAAGTTTTTTTCATAACACTTTTCAGACCAAACTGTGCAGGGTAAAAATAAAATGAAACGCAGGGACAGATTTAAAGGGGCACTCTAA